>NC_090762.1:14772301-14779801 GCF_036898095.1 Palaemon carinicauda | reverse complement strand
CCGGTAATGGGAAAAATTCTCTCTCTCTCTCTCTCTCTCTCTCTCTCTCTCTCTCTCTCTCTCTCTCTTATATTTACTGGGCCAGGGTTAACTTCTGAAGCTATTTTCTTCTGGTAAAGGTATTAGGGCTAATCATATTATCCCGGGAAGCAAAGAAAAAATAAATTGCGAAAGACGTTGGCGAGAATTTTCTCACAAAATTTCGCCGAAGGAAAATCTTTTTTTTTTTTTTTATGAGTTACCAAGTCAAGGAGGATTTTTGGGGTTTTCATCATATGGTGCATATTCATTAAAGGGAAGTGGATTTTAAAATGTGTGCATTAAGGGATTTTTGCATACTGAATATGTACGAAGTTAAATCATATTACGTTCATTGATAATCGTCTTTTTATTATTTTCACACGAGCTCATTAACTCCAGCACATTTGTTTACAAACACACACACACACACACACACACACATATATATATATATATATATATACATATATATAAAGAGAGAGAGAAATAGAGAAACAAATGCATTTTCCCTGTTATTCTAAAACCTATCAGGACAGTCCGTCCGAAGAGAACTATCTTCTTCGATCTGTGAACGCCTCCAAGACCTTACCTGTTCTTTTTAAACGTAGAGTAACATGCCCAAGTACCATTTATATATGTGCAGATATATATATATATATATATATATATACATATATATATATATATATATATATATTACATCACTGCCCTAGTAGGGAGTTTCTCTAGGGAAGAAATACAAGTCATTCCCAAATATCCCTGTATAATATACTTCTGCAGCTGACCACGAACTCTCTAATACTCAATGAGCTTCAGAATTAGATATCTGTTTGAGGCTCGAGTAAAGGAAGGCAGGTTCATCCTTGCCAAGATTCTTGGACATGATGTGTCGTACTAAGCGAGCGGCATTTTTACATTTATTTCAAAAGCAATTCATCTGAAAACTATTCAACTTTTATAATGACATCTTCAACTTTATGTTTTTAATTGAATATTCTTTTATTCTTTATATATAAGAAATGATATCTGCGCCTATGACCTTTGATGTCAGGATGCCAGAAAAGTTTAAATTAATCAGTCACTATTTACATGACCTTGCTTGCGTTCTTTTGGGTTCAAAGCAAGAGATTAATCGGACACCTATACAGTACAGGTATAAAATTACGAGCAATATAGGGAAATGCGATAGCTTAAATTTTATATTTTTAGAAATTATCGTAAGTAGATGGACACTCTCTCTCTCTCTCTCTCTCTCTCTCTCTCTCTCTCTCTCTCTCTCTGTCGTAAAGAACTTGAAATTGAGTCCCGAATTCCATGTTGGTCGTAAAGTTTTGTCTACCTCCATTATATCAGGGACTATTTGTCAGCGGTGAAATGGTATGTGTGTGTGTGAGAGAGAGAGAGAGAGAGAGAGAGAGAGAGAGAGAGAGAGAGAGAGAGAGAGACACCTGTTAATAAGAAAAGATATTATCTTGATTATGTTAAGTTTTGTTCTTGGCTATTAGAGTCTAAAAAAGACAGGCAGAGTTACTCAGCTTAAAGCTGTTGCTCAGAGAATTTATGCTTCAACTGAAAAGGAACACAATTTGACCATAAAAGAAACGTTTGTGGTACAACCCAGGAACAAAAGAGCTGAGCTACCCTTAATTTAAATCTGCACTCTGGTAGACTTAACAGTTCCTTCTCTACTTAAACAAGATTGCTATGTCACTCACTTCTTCGTCGACTAAAGCTTTTCCAGCTATGCAGTGTCGCAATTTTTTGAAAGCCGTTTCAGATTTCTTCTGTCTACGAAGACCTCCACTGTGAGATCTTTCTTTTCCATATGTGCTGTTACACACTCCATCCACCTTCTCTTTGGTCTCCCCCTCCTCCTACCTGGAACATCCATCTCCAACAACCTCCTCCCGAACATACTCCTGGTCTCTCCTCATTACGTGCCCAAACTAGTGGAGTCTCTTTTCTTGGATTTTCTTTGACACCTCTGTAACCTTTGTTGTGGCTAGAGTAATGGGAAACTCGATCATCTTCATTCCCGTTTTCCTCATAGACCAGTCAATAGGGAGTTGAAAAGGAAACAATCAGGGAAAGCTGCCATAAGCTTTCTTGTTTTCATAATAGAGTACTTAATAACATACTAATTTTGACGGGAAAAATTTTTTATGCAAATGTTTTGATTAGGACTCACTTTGGAGGAAGAGGGTTTTATCGTTACATAAAATGATCTACGTAAATATCTCTATAAAAACTCTTCTATCCTTTTTTTTTTTGTGATACCTAGCACCGTTTTGGTGCCAGAGTATTAAGAATGTTCGCTGTTTGTTTTTCATATTCCCCGTTTCGTTATATGGTTTTAGAAATTTCCTTCCAAGCATATCCTTCCTACTTTATTCTGACTTACGGCAGACGGTGAATTCCTGGCGAAGTTGCCACCCTTGCACACAACCATCCACCCAAAACGTGAAGTTATCAATCATAGTCATTGCTTCACCAATACTTGCTGCATGATTAGTAGTATTTATTTTCATGATAGTGTTAGTTTTCTCGCTGTGTATTACACGGCAAGCTATCATGTTCTTTATAGGAAAATCATGAAATCTATTCGGCTAATTTTTTTTTAAATAAACATGCCTAGTTGAAAAATATCAGCAGATGCACTTGCACAAACAATACAAAAAACTTCTTTTATTCTACTTCTATTCATAAGGAACCCAATTCTACCCTTAAAGGACATACAAATTATAAACCTCCAAGACGTACAATAACCTTTCTTAGGGGTAAATCTTCGCCACATTCTGCAACAATGTCACGAGGTTATAAAGGTTACAACGTAACTTTGTTGTTTCAGTTCTTTGCATTTTTCGACATCTTTGTCAAGTACTGTGTACATGATGTCATAATCGGTAAGTGGAGCTTTTGTAAAGGGAAAGAGTGAAATCTGGGACATATCATATGGGAAGTGCGCAATACATTTATGTAACCATCCCTATCTAGACAGTCTTTATTTATCATTTTTAAAGTAGCCATATGAAACTGGATTGACATTTGCTAAATCCATGACTTTTATGAGCAGCTCGTTTATTTTCAAATGTTTTGATGGGAACTCGACTAACCTATCCAACAAAGGATGCACGGAGGATCTTATCTAGTTTAGCGATTGGCTGATCTGAAATAGGATCATTTGGAGGAGGGACGCACTGAATCCCTCCCGTACTGTTGAATCCTTCAATGGTGCAGTTGTGTTGGCCGATGTGGAACGTCCCTGACTGGTGAACGCCAGACTAGGGTTCGAGTCTCGCTCAAAATCATTAGTTTCTTTGGTAGCTGCAACCTCACCATTCTTGTGAGTTAAGGATGGGAGCCTATAGGTCTCTCTGCTGAGTCATTAGTAACCATTGCCCGGTCCTCCTTGGTCCTAGCTTGGGTGGAGAGGGGGCTTGAGCGGTGATCATATGTATATATGGTCAGTCTCTAGGGCATTGCCTTGCTTGATAGAGCAATGTTACTGTCCATTGCCTCTGCCATTCATGAGTGGCCTTTAAACTGAGTCAGTCTGAAGTTCCCTGGCTGAATGTTGCAAAGTTGATACTTGAAAGTTCTCTGCTTCAGTGTAGGAAGCATATAATCCTAAGGGAGAAAGCACATTCAGTATATGGCTAGAACCGTACTTTTGACTTAGATGAACAGCAAGAACTATTTGTTGAGGTGATATGAAAGTATTTGGTTTACATGCTGTAAGGATATTATTATTATTATTATTATTATTATTATTACTAGCCAAGCTATAACACTAGTTGGAGAAGTGAGATGCTATAAGCCCAAGGGCTCCAACAGGAAAAAATAGCCCAGTGAGGAAAGGACACAAGGAAATAAATAAACGATATAAGAAGTAACGAAAAATTAAAATAGAATATTTTAAAAAACATTAACATGTGAAACGGCTGTGTACATCCTTTCCTATTTATTTCCTTCCTTTAATTTTTAAAACAATTGATTCAACAAGGCAGATGACGGTATTGAGAATAAGTGAATTCAAGTCAGTTAAGAAATTTTTCGGTGGTGGATACTGATCACTTTTATACACCTGTGCCCTTGGATCTTCAAGAATTATTTTGGCGGCGGCATTTAAATTCCGAAGACTCTGTTCTTTCTAGTCATGACTTCTATGTTTTCCATACCAAGCAACAGACAGAATTTTATTCCCTTTGTCATGGAAACACCACTGGTTTTCTATTTTTATTCATAGAAACAACATTGTCTTGTCCATATTTCTGTCAGTTAAGATTTTATTGTTTTATCAGTTGGTATTTCACCCTCATATCTCAAAAATTTCACATACAGTATATTGGCATTCCTCTCGATTTTCCTCCAGGCAGTTAAAATTATACGTCATTGCCTCTAAAGCTGTTGAACTTTTGAGACGACCACATTTCATACCAGTAGATTTACGGTAGAATTTTTTCATATTGGCCTCAGCAGCAACAAAATCTACTACATTTTATATGCAAGTGAATACTGGTTTACCTCACTCACCATTTCTTATTTCACTCGCCTCCAAAATAGTGTCCTTAACGTGAAAAGTCTTTATACAATACACAGATTCACGATCGTTTGTCGGCTTTTTTTCTCTTTCTTTTTCAAAAGCTCACATGGTGTTTTTCCACGAAAAAAAAAAAAAAAAACAAATCATGAATAAAATCAGAATTTGTCTCTAGTCTTCCGAGAGACATTGTAGGCATCTCAGATATTTTCAGCACTCCTTTCTTTGGTATACACCTTCCTACATTTTCATGCACGTTTACATATTTTAGTCCTTCAAACTAAGAATGTTTATCATATTTCCATTTCATGCTATAGTGTATCAGTGTATTTACTTCTTTCTCTTTAACATCTCGGAACTCGCCTTGAGAAAGTTATCCATAAAAAATGAAGCATTTACTCCCCGAAGACATTCACCACATTTTGGAATCACTTAGAAGTCAATTATCTCTTTTCATAGTCTTGAAATGAAAGAAAACAGTTGAATTAGAAGTTTTAAGCATTGTTTCAGTATTGCACGTATAAAAATACCACATAATATTCGGGCACTGGGAGTAAAAACTTAAAAAAAAAATGCGAAAATATCCGCCCTCTGACAAAAAAACGGCGCAAGGTATCACAGAAATGAGCAAAATAGTTTCTGTAAAAAGAATTATGCATTTGCTGAAGAATGGGTAATGTTACTCCATTGGGTAAATGTAAATATACTTGTAGGAGCTCTAGCCCTGCTGTTTGCCACCCATTTTCTATAACTCCCATATTATCTAAAGTTTTTAGCGTCTTTTGGCAAAATGTCTAAATAGATGTGCTGAAGGTAATCATCTCTTCCCTAATTTGAATTTGGCTAGGAATATATGATGCCATTCTTACAATTTTCAATGCTGTGCAGAAATCCCTTGATCAGAAAGTTCGTATGGTTGGATTTGATATGCCTTTGACCATGTTAATCATGAGGCCCTTGTTTAAGATTTCCGATGATTAGTCTACCATTAGGAAATGTTTTGATTATTTAGTTCTATCTTGTTTCGATTACAGTTCTGTCGGGTCTTCAGCTGCTGACTCTAATCTTAATTTCATAGGTAGAAACTTTTTGTCTATTAAGTTCCTTATTCCTGATCATGATATTAATATCTGTCACCGTTATTCAGTTAGTTCCTTATGCATAGTGCATAAGGTGTTTTTCACAACTCAGATCTTCCCAATTTGTACTATCCTGTACGTGTAGTAGTATAAGGTATGCAGTTAATTCTAACAGTTATGCCTTCTCCATCATAAGGCACAATAACACAATTAGATACTATAAACTAGATATTCTATTCCAGTTGTGACTAGATTGTGGAATGACCTTCCAAATCAGGCAGTTGAATCAGTGGAACTTCTGAAGTACAAACATTTTGTAAATTATTTAGTTAAACTGGTTCACATAAGTTTTTTTTTATAGGTTATATTTGACAGATATATTTTAACGTTGTTATTAATCTTAAAATGTTTTATAGATTTCATCCATTACTTATATGTTGTATATTTTATCGCCTTATTTCATTTCCTTACTGGACTCCTTCCCTTATTGAAGCCCTTAGGCTTGTAACATTCTGCTGTTCTAATCAGGGTTTTAGCTTGGCTAATAATAATAATAATAATAATGTTGTAGGTTGTCCTTGGAAATTTTCTAAAGACGGAAAAATTGAGTTCAACATGTCAAAGAAAAAAGTCTAAATCAGCTGTAATGAAACTTCAATCAGTTGGCGTCCAAGTTGCCTAGCGCAATACATCTGTCCGACATTAATTCTTCAAATGATTTTCTCCCTCACAACCCGATTGAGTTTGTGGGAAAATCAAGAGCGCATTTTAAATGCGAAATAGTTTGCGGAAAGATTTTCGAAGGATTTCATTTCTATGGAGAAGAAATACTCTTCTATTTCCAAGTTTTTTTTTTTTTTTTTTATTATTATTATTATTATATAATGACATAGGTAGTAGGTTGGCCGTGGCACCAGCCACCCGTTAAGTTATTACCACTATAGAGTTATGGGGGGTCCTTTGACTGGCCAGACAGTACTACATTGGATCCTTCTCTCTGGTTACGTTTCATTTTCCATTTGCCTACACACACACACACACACACACACACACACACACACACACACACACTCACCGAATAGTCTGCCCTACTCTTTACACATTCTTCTCAGTCCTTTTACACCTGACAACACTGAGATTACCAAACAATTCTTCCTCACCCATGGGGTTAACTACTGCACTGTAATTGTTCAGTGGCCACTTTTCTCTTGGTAATGGTAGAAGGGACTCTTTAGCTTTGATAAGCAGCTCTTCTACGAGGACACTCCAAAATCAAACCCTTGTTTTCTAGTCTTGGGTAATGCCATGATCTTCCACTGTCTTGGGTTAGAGTTCCCTCGCTTGAGGGTAGATTTGGGCACACCATCCTATCTTATTTCACTTCATCGTGTTCTGTTAAAGTTTTTATAGTTTATATAGGAGATATTTATTCTAATGTTACTGTTCTTAGGATATTTGATTTTTCCTTGTTTCCTTTCCTCACTGGGCTATTTTCCTTGTTGGGGCCCCTGGGCTTATAGAATCCTGTTTTTCCAACTAGGGTTGTAGCTTAGCAATTAATGATAATAATAATAATAATGATATGGATTTTTTTTGGATCCCTGATCGTATACTGTATTGTATGTCATTTTTTATTCTATTTTCGCAATTCAATACAAAAGTGTAATTGCCGTGCGTTTCCTAGTCTGGAAATTAAATGTAACAAAGTTTTTTTCCTGTTATGACCCGAAACACTAAAAATACTAGAGTCGCTGAGAGAGAGAGAGAGAGAGAGAGAGAGAGAGAGAGAGAGATTTGGTCGGGAATAAATGTAATCTAAATAAGAAGGTAGCAATTTATTTAGCCTTGTGTTTGAATCCT
>NC_090762.1:14762301-14767301 GCF_036898095.1 Palaemon carinicauda | reverse complement strand
AATATCTTGAGACGTAAAAGTTACGAAATTGGTGTATTTTTACATTTACTGTACTGCATCTTTTGAAGAGGTTAAATCCCAAGTTGGTTTTGTTAGATAGCTTTTAATCAATCCACCAGAAAACGAGAATCGCCCTAACATATACCTGAGTGAGACTTTGTTAAATCAGAACTACTGTATACTGTTACGAAGTGTTGGACAACCAAAGACGAAAAAAAAAAATAAGCAATAGGGGATAAAAACCCTAATGGAAAATGGCCTTCATAGATAGTTATGCATGTTGGTAATGAAAAAAAAGAAGTTTAGTGCTTAATAGAAAATTAGTTTTCAAGGCAACCAACGATGGTGTTCACCATAATCAAATGAACAGCAAAGTGTTTGAAAATTGGTTTAAATCTTAGCTGCTACTTCACATCCCACTCTCATCTGTTGTGTAAGGATAACGCATTATAACATTCGGTAATCATTATTAAAGAAGCTACGAATTGGGATAGAAGACATGTAGGAAAGGAGTGAGCGATCAATAAATACTGTTTAAGTAATGTTTACAAGGGATGGAATAATGAATCACGAATATCTCTAAGTGTAACGGACGAGTAGTATCAGGAAATTTTCTCAAAGTTTCCCAAACGTTCATGACAAAGTCACTGTGGATCGTAACAGAATACCTCTGTAAACTACGCCAAAGCTGAACAGGTGGAAAGGGAGACGTAGTATCAAGATCTTTTATATGTTTATCAACCACATCATCAAGGAGGGGCACTCAGTAGAGAACATGTCTTCGCTACGCCAAGCAGTCATATTTTGCTCTTAAATCCACTGCGTACTTGTACTTGGATGTATTTTCTTCAAAATTTATTGGATTTGTTCCTTGGTCATATCCCACATGTCCACAAAGTTTCGTTGAAGTTGGTTCAGTAGGTTTTGTACAATGTTCACAAGCAAAAAAATAAACTAACTAAATATTTGCAATATACTTAACATTACGATTATTTTCAAAGTACTGATAAGGACTTGTACTTTTGATTTACTTTATCCTTAATGTTACAGATTCATCCTTGGATCACAGCCAACATGACTACCAAGTTTGGTCAAAATCGTTATAGTAGTTTTTTTTTTCTTTTTTTTTTTTTTCTTTTTGCCCACAAGCAAACAATTAAATAAGCTAACCAACAGACGGAGCAGACTTGGGTGAATACGTACCCTTCGCAAAATCGAAGATTTTGGTGAAGGAAACAGTATCTATAATAGTAACTCGCAACGCTAAAATATCACGATGTCATGGGCGGCAACATACAGATTTAGAAACTCTAAAGTCTTTGAATCCCGCTGCGGAGGACTAATGTCAGTCTGTAAATCTGCCAATCCATATTTAAGCACAAGGTCCTCTTGTTAACCCCATCAAAAGGAATATTAACATGGAGACCAAAGACAGGAAAGGCTGCAGATGTTTGAATTAATCTTTTTTTTCTCTCTGGCCTCTGTTTTAACGCGTTTATATGACAATCTAAGTGACCGTTTGACTCTCGGGTCGGACGGAAAGGGCCTGATATGGGAAAAATCTTAAAAATCTAATATGCCTATGTTCACTTGTGCAGTAAATTAGATACTAGTATCCAGACGAATGCTAGGTATTACCGCTAGGGTGTAGAGAGAGGAACACTGTATGTGGGTGTCTCAACTCTGTCAAAATAATTGTATACCTACCTTAAGGAAACAGAGGACCGTAACGAGGAATTCCACATCCTACTGAGGTGAACCGTTCAAGACTCTCTCTCTCTCTCTCTCTCTCTCTCTCTCTCTCTCTCTCTCTCTCTCTCTCTCTCTCTCTCTCTCTCTCTCTCTCTAAGAATTGAAGGACGGCTAACGAATGAAAAAAAGGAAATATGCAACATATTAGCAGAAAAATATAAGAGTGAGTTCCCGCCAAGAATTACGAATGAGAATAATGAAACAGAGATGAGAGAAGAAAATGTTGAATATCTAACGGATATAGATTTTAATGAAGCAGATATTGTCAAGGCTATAAACGAAATTAAAAATGGATCGGCAGCCGGACCTGATGGAGTTCCAGCGATTTTTGTTAAAAAAAACTGCAAACACTATCGCGAAGCCGCTTGCAATACTGCTAAGACAAAGTGTAGATATGAGCGAGATATATGTTAAACATAAATTAGCTTATATAACCCCTATCTTCAAAAGTGGATCAAGACTAGAGGCAAGCAATTATAGACCTGTTAGTCTAACATCACATATGAAAGTGTATGAGAGGGTAATAAAAAAGAAAATAATGAACCATTTGGTTAAAAATAATTTGTTTAATATGGGTCAACACGGTTTCGTGCCTGGAAAAAGTACACAGACCCAACTGATAGCACACTATGAAAACATATACAAAAATATGATAAATGAAAAAGACACATATGTGATCTATCTAGATTTTGCAAAAGCCTTTGACAGGGTAGACCATAACATATTGGAGAAAAAAATGAGAAAGCATAATATTGTGGGAAAGATAGGAAAATGGGTAAAAGAATTCCTGCAAAACAGAAAACAGATAGTGGTTGCAAATGACGAGAAATCAGATGAAGCCCAGGTAATATCTGGTGTGCCACAAGGCACGGTATTAGCTGCACTGCTGTTTGTTATTATGATCTCAGACATAGACTGTGATGTTGAAAACTCCGTAGTGAGAAGTTTCACCGATGACACAAGAATAAGTAGAGAAATTACTTGTGATGAAGATAGGAACTCACTACAAAGAGATCCAAACAAAATATATGAATGGGCGGAGATAAATAGGATGGTATTTAACTCCGATAAATTCGAATCAATAAATTATGGAAACAGAGAAAGAATGGTGTATGCATACAAGGGACCTAATAATGAGACAATCACAAACAAGGAAGCAATTAAAGACCTTGGTGTAATGTTAAATAGGAATATGTTATGCAACGACCAAATAGCAACACTGTTGGCTAAATGTAAAGCAAAAATGGGAATGTTATTCAGAAACTTTAAAACAAGAAAAGCTGAACACATGATTATGCTTTACAAAACTTATGTACGTAGTACACTCGAGTACTGCAATGTGATATGGTACCCACACTACCAAAAGGATATTGCGCAAATAGAGAGTGTACAAAGGTCTTATACTGCTAGAATAGAAGAAGTTAAGGACCTTGACTACTGGGAAAGACTGCAATTTTTAAAACTATACAGTCTAGAAAGGAGAAGAGAACGCTACATGATAATACAAGCATGGAAGCAAATAGAAGGAATTACTGAAAACATCATGGAGCTTAAAATATCAGAAAGAGCAAGCCGAGGTAGATTAATAGTGCCAAAAAATATTCCAGGTAAACTAAAAAAGGCGCACAGGACATTAATCCACTACGCACCAGCATCGATAATGCAGCGACTATTTAATGTGCTGCCAGCTCATCTAACAAACATATCAGGAGTGAGCGTAGATGTGTTTAAGAATAAGCTCGATAAATACCTAAGATGCATCCCAGACCATCCAAGACTGGAAGATGCAAAATACACCGGAAGATGCATTAGCAACTCTCTGGTGGATATACGAGGTGCCTCACACTGAGGGACCTGAGGGAACCCAAACAAAAAAATAAGGCAATAAGGTAAGGCTCTTCATTATCATATACTATATTCTATGTTCAACATACACCCATTCAGGGACATCCAAGTAAAATTAAGTATGTGAAAGGAAATATAAGTCAATCAGACGGAAATAGCTAATAAGGAAAATGGAAAAAATGGAAAGATGTAAAAGGAATAGAAAAAATAAGGATGAAGAGAAATGGAACAATAGCAAAAGGAAAAATGAAGATACGAAGGAGAAAAACTAGGATGCGGAGAAAAAAGAAGCAATGTTCATAGAAGGATGATTGTATATTGAGGAACACTGGAGTATGAAAATAATTCCAGAGTTTGGCAGTAGAGGGAAACAAAGAATCCGAGAATATCTGCATTCTATGAGTAGGAGATGGGAGAGAAGGCCGTACGAGTGATATGACGCCTCTTGAGGGATAAAACGGAGGTTTAAAGGTCTCTCATGAGTGACAGAGGCAAGGGATTGGCAATGTCCTAGAGACTGGACATGTATACTTAATGATCAACGCACAAGCCCCCTCTCCATCCAAGCTAGGACCAGGGAGGGGCAGACAATGGCTGCAGAGGACTCAGCAGGTTGACCTAAAGGCTCCCTCAAACACCCTATCCTTAGTTCGCAAGGATGGCGAGGCTGCAGAACTACAAGAAACTATCGAATTTGAGTGTGACTCGATCCCCAGTGTGGCAGATCGCCAGGCAGGAAGGTTTTCAATAGGCCACCACAACTTTTAACTGCATATATATGTCAGTGGGTAAATGGCATAGTCAGTGTCCAAAATGGAAACAATTTGACTTCGTTTAATTTCTTATTAATTACTGATTACAGTAATATCCTAGAAGCTGACTTGAGAGTCTGTTACCTTAAATTTTAAATTACGAATAGCTCTGAGCATATCCTGTTATTTCAGCACAATTGATTATTTGAAGAATCTGGTTTTAGAATATTACCAATGACAGATATCGTCATAAAACTCTTTTGATTACTTTTGAAACTTAAAAAACACCAAAAATAAATAAATATTGTCTTATTTTAAGACTAGAAATAAACGATTAAGGCATTCAGTTGTTCGATTTCCAGTGAATTCTTCAGTACATGTCTGTTAGTGGGCTATATCAACGATGATTAATGTACCAGTATGGAGCATAGCATCCGCTTATGGTGTGGCTTCTTTGTCAAGAAACAATAGGAAAGCAAACAGAAAGCAACACATCACTCGAAAATGAATTCCTACCAACTCGCAGCCTTTTTTCGTCGATATGTATCCTGTACATCTGACCAACATTCCCAATAATTCCCTCGGTTTATTTTTCACAATACTTGTTCGGCAAATTCCGTTCCAGTCTAACAATTAGCGGCTAATGGGAAC
>NC_090762.1:14754801-14757301 GCF_036898095.1 Palaemon carinicauda | reverse complement strand
TCTCTGAAGTTCCTCCTTAGTTTCTGCTAAAAGCACTGTCATCAGCATATCTCATGTTAGATATTTTTGTCCCTCTTATATCTATGCGACCCTCATAATCTCCAAGTGCCATTCTCATTACCCATTCCAAGTATAGGTTGAAGAGGTGTGGTGATAGTGGGCAACCCTGTATAACCCCACCAGTGGTTATGAACTCTTCTGTCAAACACTTTCCTTTTCTTACTCAGCCGATGCCCTTTCATACAATCTCCTGATGGTTTCCAGTATTTTTGGTTCTAATCCCCATTCCTTCAAAATCCTAATCATTCCTTCCCTCCATATGGAGTCAAACGCTTGCATGAAGTCAATAGATACACAATACAGATCTTTTTCCTTCTCCCAGAATTTTTCTATGATTTGTGAGAAGGTGAATACATGATCGATTGTTCCTCTGCCTGCCCTAAATCCTGCTTGACCCTCATCAATTATTTCCTCTTCTTGCCTTGCTATTTTACTTTGTATGATTTTTGCTAAAACTTTATAAGCATGTGGTAATAGACTGATAGGCCTATAATTTTTGCATAATGTGGTGTCCCCTTTCTTGTGTGTTGGAATTATAATGTTTTCAATCCAATCATTTGGAGCTACTTGTCCATCTACTATATCCCTGCATAAATCACACAACCATCTTTCTACCATTTCACCGCCAGCCTCAAGCAATTCCTTTGGTACTCCATCTATTCCTGGTGCTTTCCCACTTGACATAGCTCTTGAAGCTTTTTCCACTTCTTCTATCAGGAGATCTGGCGTTTCCTGTATGGTCCATAGCCCTCCTCTTAGTTCTGGATAATCTTCTCCAGTTACCCGTCTCCCACTTGCTTTTAGTTGTTCCTCGTAGTGCGTTTTCCAGATCTTCTCAACATCAGCCGTTGCTGATACCTTGTTACCATCTGTATCTCTTAGAGCAATTCCATTGTTTTTCCAACCCCTTGTTAATCTGTCTACTGCAGTGAATAGCTCTCTTGAATGGCCGTTTCTGAAACATTCCTCACATGTTTTACACAGGTCTTCTATCAATTTTATTTTTGCTCCTTTGCATTTATTGTCCACTGCTCTGCACTTTTGTTTATATCTTGCTTTGTTTTCGTGGGATGGGTCTTCATTCTTTGTCTTTTTTGCTTCTCTCCTCTCTTGGCATGCATCCAATACTTCCTCTGTGACCCACTGTTGCTTTGCTCTCCTCCTTCCCAAAATACTGTCGGCTTCCTTTTTAATTATGTCTCGTCCCCGACACCACTTTTCCTCTGTCTCGAGTCCTATTAGTGGTTCAAAACGTCCTACTCTTATTTTGAAGGCAGTTTTTACTTCCTCGTTCCTCAGTTTATCCAGATTATACCTGACTAGTTCTTGATTTCTTCCTCTGTCTGTCCGAAATTTAATACGGATGTTTGAAAGTAGTAGTTCATATGATGTTCCACAGTCTGCTCCCCTCATCACTTTTGTTCCCATCACTGATGTTCTCCATCTCTTATTTATAAGGATATAATCAATGCAGTTCTTATGAATTCCATCTGGGTGTGTCCATGTGTATCTGTGCTGTTCTCTATGATAAAAGTAAGTATTTGATATACACAGTCGTTTACCCTGGCAAAATTCCAACATCCTCTGTCCTCTCTCATTTCTTTCGACTAAACCGAACTCTCCCATCACATCCTCGTAGCCTCTCCTGTCATTTCCGATTTTACATATATATACATATACATACATATACATATATATATACATACATATATCTATATATATATATATATATATATATATATATATATATATATATATATATATATATATGTATATATATATATATGTATATATATATATGATAAATTTTGCACATTTTTTACGTGTTTTTCATATTCAAATAAGCCATATATATTTTTGATATATTAATGTCTGGATTCTCTTAACGACCTCGGGATCAGAGCCCCAGGCGAAATCACACAAAGACAAGAGCTTGGCTCCGGCCGGGAATCGAACCCTGGTCGGCAAGCTTATATAGACAGTGACTAACCCACTTGGCCACGAAGACATTAATATATCAAAAATATATATGGCTTATTTGAATATGAAAAACACGTAAAAATGTGCCAAATTTATCATTAATTGAATGCCAAGTAACAAACTACCAATTAGCTACGATGATGAAGAGTACAAAATACCTGAATTCGACACGTATAAGTACAGTAGAATTGTCATTGACTTTTATCTTTCTTCGTGGCCAAGTGGGTTAGTCACTGTCTATATAAGCTTGCCGACCAGGGTTCGATTCCCGGCCGGAGCCAAGCTCTTGTCTTTGTGTGATTTCGCCTGGGGCTCTGATCCCGAGGTCGTTAAGAGAATCCAGACATTAATATATCAAAAATATATATGGCTTATATATATATATATATATATATATATATATATATATATATATATATATATATATATATATATATATATGGGACTTTCCTGTCACGCT
>NC_090762.1:14737301-14742301 GCF_036898095.1 Palaemon carinicauda | reverse complement strand
ATTATATGTCCTGCCCATGTTCATTTCTTTTTCTTACTTGTTAGACTATCCTCTGCTTTAGCTTGCTCTCGTATCCATTTTGCTCTTTTTTCTGTCTTAGTGTTACTCCCATCATGATTCTTTCCATAGCTTTGTCCTACCCCCTTTTCCTTTCCTATGGCTTTGTCCCACCCCCTTTGTGATCTATGATATTCTCCAACCTCCAACCCCTATTTGTATTTTTTATAGAGTTAGCTTGCCGCCATTTTTCCTTTCACAAGACATTTTTTTTTCCCCTCCCTTTACCTTTCTTACGATATTGTCTACGTTCTTCTCCCCCATTCTCCTTTCCTTTACCGTGGGCATTGTCTAATCATCCTTTCCCCGGCCTATGATATTTCGAACCCCCTTTTTTTCCCTTTTCTTGGGCGGTGTCTCTCCTGCCTTTTTCATCTTCAATGGCGTTGCTCACCTCCCTTCTCTTCCTTGTAACATTGTCCTACCCCATTATCTGTTTGTATGTGTGTGTGTTCTCCCTTTGTATGGCATTTAGGTACCCACCTTTTCCTCTCCTATTGCACTGTCTTACATCCCTTTTCCTTTCCTATCCTACCCGTTTTGCCCTATCTATTGTCCTGTCTTTAATCTTATTCCCTTTACCTTTCTTTTGACATTGTCCTAATTTCATTTTCTTTACCTATGTCATTTCTTACCACCATTTTCCTTTATCATGTCATTCACTTATCCCGTTTTCCCTCCTTACCATCTTTTCTATCGTTTTCTATGGCGTTCTTTTACCTCCCCTTTCTTCCTCCATGTCATTGTCCCACCTCTTTTTGTTACTTTTGTCACTGCATTATCCCTTTCCTTTCCTTTTGCGTTGGCATACTTCAGTTTTCCTTTCCTATGGTGTTGTCGTACATAATTTTCCCTCTCCTATACCTACCTATTTTTTTTCCTTACTTCTCCTCTCCTGGTGTTTATATGCACCCCATTTTTTCCTTTCCCTCTGGCATTGTTCTATCCACTTTCTCCTATTTTCTTATACCCCTTCTTATTTCCTATGCTCTTATCCTACTTTTTCTTTTTATTTTCATATATTTAACTTTTCTGGTCTCCCAACCATGTCTCATATATTAGCCATTATTCCGTCTCTCCACTTTCCTTCCTGTTTCCACTCATCAGCCATTCTTATTTTGTCTAAGGAAAGATACGAAAGGTAACTTGAAGCTATAACCTCAGTTCCCTGGGAGTTGTGACTGAATGAGAATAATATTGCCTTTGGAGGACTGTTTCCTGTGACTAAATGACATAAATTTATTATGAGGTTAATTCTCTCAAGTGTTTAAAGGGCGTCACAGTAAGATATTTGTATAACTGTGAAATTTCATGCGAGAATATCTATGTACTTCAGTTATTATTGTCATTTTTAATTACTCACGGTTATTACTTTGATATTGAATTGTTATTTATGATACTTTAAAACTACAAATTACAAAACATAATAAACAGAGGAGCAAGACTGATAAAAGGTTGTCCCACCTAGAAAAAAGGATCACCCCAATACTAATCGATTTACACAATTTAAAATATGTACACCAAGTTATCAGAACCGGGCGTCCAAAATACTCAGGAGATTGCTACATATTGCGCTGCCCAACAAATTCGTGTCGACACGAGAATAGTTACAGATGGTTTCAAAGTGTTGGAACCTAGATTTATGTCTACTTTAGGCTCCAGACTCTAGAGAGAGAGAGAGAGAGAGAGAGAGAGAGAGGAGAGAGAGAGAGAGATAGAGAGAGAGAGAGAGAGAGAGAGAGAGAGAGAGAGAGTAATTAATTAAACATAATCAAATTATCAACTGACAGAAGCTCAATAATCTAGATTCATTCTGTCAGTACGGTAATCCATAAAATTTACTTTACAAAAGGAAGAAAATAAGAGTTTTACATTCCCTGGCGCGTTGTTATATTCCCAGCTCGTTTTAACATTAACGAGTGCATTTTACATTCCATGCGCGTTTTTACTTTCCCGGGTCTGTTTTACATTCCCATGCGCGTTTTACTTTCTCGAGTGTGTTTTACATTTCCCGGGTGCGTTTTACACTCCCGGGCGCTTTTTAGCCAGACCATATAAAGATAGCCTATTATATCCTCAATCAGAAGTCTAGGACATTGTTTCAAATGAGAGATATTTTAGAAATTGCTTCTGTGCTTTTATGTGCAACTAGTGCAATGCTCATACCAAAGATATTTTATAACTATACGTTATTAATAACCCGTATAGTTTTATATATATATATATATATATATATATATATATATATATATATATATATATATATATATATATATATTATATATATATATATATATATATATATATATATATATATATAATATATATATATTATAATATATATATATATATAAACACACATGTATATATATATATATATATATATATATATATATATATATATATATATATATATTATATATATATATATATTAAATTATTAAATTTTTGTCAATTTCTGTTGAAAAGCCCATTATAGTCCACATAGTCTATCGTGGGATTAAGTAAATATTTTCTTACCAAAAAACAAGACTAACTACAGAAACGCAGAGTATGGTTGGAGGTCTCTGATTGGCTGAAGTAATTTTTTCCCAGTTTTGGGGAAATTGCCCACGGATAGGGGGAGACTTTTTGTGGTTCATCGCATATTTTTTTTTTTTCCTTTGTAATCTCCAATGGTCCTCGGAATTTAAACCATAATTTTCTATATACGTAGATATTCAACAATTATTGAAATTTGGTTTTAATATGTAAAAAAAAAAAAAAAAAAAAAATCTAGTCCGTTTACGAAATTTAATTACAGTTAATAGCTGGTTTTAGTTAAGATTTTGCTAATTATGACAGAATATAATTATAATTTCGTGGATATATCTACCAAAGCACACATTGAAATTAAGGCACGAGTAAGCTTTAAATAATATGTTAAATAAAACTAAATCTTAAAGTTTGTGATATAAAGGAATTTATGAAAACAGTAAATACATAGCACAATCAAATATAAAGAAGATAATGATAATGACAAAATTGTGTTAAATACAAAGAAAAATAACTTCTGATTTAGGGAAATTCTAGGGGTTGTCTAGGGAAGTATTTTTTCGCCTGTGAAGGTCCTCAGTCTAGTCCACAGAGTTGGAGAAACAAGGACGTGTGTTATTCTTTTTTTTAACTAGTGCTTTTGTAAACAATGGCGGCCATATGGGTAAGAACCATACAGTACTTTTTAGGGTCATTTATTTACGTTCTCTCGCTGATTTTTCATTACTATAAGTGCTAGCAATGTGAATATTCAGCGATTTTCTTTAAATAGACTTAAATTTGCGAAGGAATTTTTGTATTGATGTTTGGCAGAATGATTTTTTTTTTTTCTTTTTTTTTCTTTTTTTTTCGCGCGTGATAAGGTTTTCTCAATAGTCATTTTGTGTATTATTACTTGATATGATGTTGTTGCAATGAGGTTTGAGTTCCAAGGTTAAGAAAATAAGTCTACTTGTATAGTAGCCTTAGGTTGTTGCTAAAGGAAGAAACTGAGACATCAGCCTACCACTGCCGTGTTTCTAGGCCTAAATTCCTTTTTTCACGTCAGGCCGATTTTTTTGTGGTGGTTTTAATCAATATTTTATTGGAAAATTATGGTATTGGGTTTTTAGTTCCTTATTACGGTTTGATCTGGGAGACAGTGGATATTTTTTTCACATTTTCATAGATTGTTGAAAGTGTTGGCGGTGTGGTGAAGGTAACGTGAAAGAATGTTTAAATGTTGCATATTTTTTCTTTCAGAAGCATGAGAATGATCCATGAATTTTATGTGATAGGTGTAGGAGTTATTTTAGCATATAGTATACATTCGCACACAAGAGTAATTCCTTTGTTTACATTCAGACTCATTCACTGAATTCTTCCACACGCACAGCACATATATATTAGATAAATATTTCATTATTTTACTAGTTAGTAAAATTAATTCTATGCAGTAACTCAGTTTGCACACATACGAGTACATAGAAATCAACTTATTTACTTCACTTCACTAAAAGAGCTGTCTTTTTCAGTTCTATCGTTTTCATTATTACATTACCCATAGTCCCTGATAAGTAGGCTGTACACAATTATTTGTTTAAGATATTTTTTTTGTTAAATGAATATATTCAAAATTCTTCCCTAATGTGTACAACCTTGTTTAGGGCAAGCTCGCATTATCAGCCACGCCCACTAGTTACTTCCAAAACTCTCTCTCTCTCTCTCTCTCTCTCTCTTCTCTCTCTCTCTCTCTCTCTCTCTCTCTCTCTCTCAGCCACGCCCACTAGTTTACTCACAAAATCTCTCTCTCTCAGCCACGCCCCACTAGTTACTCACAAAATCTCTCTCTCCTCTCTCTCTCTCTCTCTCTCTCTCGTCTCTCTCTCATCTCTCTCTCTCTCTCTCTCTCGTGCGAATACAAAGTTCTTCGGTCCCGTTAGTAAGTGTTTAATTCTATACAAGGCATTCATAAAGTAATAAACTTTTGTTGACAGCCTACACCTCACTGTATGCGCTGTTTTTCTAGGTCTGTCACACACAGAACCCATATCCGTCCTGTAGGAACTACTAGATTGGTTTATCGTATTTTATCCTTTTGAGAATGTAATGAATGAAATAACGCAGTCCTCGTTAATTGTCAAATCCATTCTATGGCAGAATTTCGAGAAAAAAAGGTGTCGTGAACTTTTGTGAAGTCTTGGTGTCCTTTTCCCCGTGTCAATCCCTCTACTTAGGAGGACCTTCTCTTGGTCATTGAGTGTGATTAACGCTTCGATGATATAGCCAATAAAATTTTAACGGGTTAGAATATCAATTGTCTAAATAATGATAGAGAGAGAGAGAGAGAGAGAGAGAGAGAGAGAGAGAGAGAGAGAGAGAGAGAGAGAGAGAGAGAGGAAGAGAGAGAGAGGTGGGGGGTACGGATG
>NC_090762.1:14701521-14736801 GCF_036898095.1 Palaemon carinicauda | reverse complement strand
GTTTTTGCCACTTTTTTCACTTTGTCACAGCCAAGGCATTTTGTTATATATAAAACAGCTTTGATCAGCAAGGCGGAGTGTACACCACGTTTGCTTGTAAACAACTGCCCGGTCAAGGGGTGATTGACCTTTGGTATGCTTTGGTGGATCTAGTCTATGACCTTGGCCGCACCTATAGGTCCTGCCTACATCACAGTCTGTACCTGCGCAGAAGACTCATATTTTTGGTCGGGGTTGAGAAGACCTCCTTAATCTATAGACCTTGGTCACAGCACATGGTCCTTTACTTACGTTCATTAAGCTAATCCAGGTTTTTGCCACTTTTCTCACTTAGTTACATCCCTCTCAATAATAAGCTCCCACAGCGTGCATATGACCCATTTACTTATGTAGATTAATTTAATCCAGGAATTTGCCCCTTTCCAAACTTAGTTACAGCCCTCTCAATAATAACCTTCCCCACCGTGCACTTGGTCGCTTACTTTTGTTGATTAAGTTCATCCATTTTTTTTGCCACTTTTTTTCACTATATTATTACAACAAATTCTTTCCCACAACATGCTTATAGCCACATAATTACGTTGGTTAACTTAATCAGGTTTGTGCCACTTTTCACACTACCGTTTCAAAGAGTTCTTCCCACAACATGCTCATAGCTACGTTGATTAACTCAATCCATTGTTTTTGCCACTTTTCTCACTTAGTTACAGCCTTCTCAATAATAACCTCCCACAGGGTGCACATGACCCCTTACTTATGTTGATTAATGAAATCTAGCTTTTGCCACTATCTCACGTTGTTACAGCCCTCTCAATAATAAACTAACCACAGTGTGCATATGACCAATTACTTACGTCGATTAACTTAATCCAGTTATTTGCCAATTTTCTCTCACTACCCTTTTAACGAGTTCATCCCACAACATGCTCATAGCCACATAATTATGTTGATTAGCTTAATCAGGTTTGTGCCACTTTTCACACTACCCTTTCAAAAATTCTTCCCACAAAATGCTCATAGCCTCATACTTACGTTGATTCACTTAATCCAACGTTGATTCACTTAATCCAGGTTTTTGCCTGTTTTCTCACTTTGTTACAGACCTCTCAATAATGACTTCCCACAGCATGCACATGACCCTTAACTTACATTGATTAACTTAATCCAGCTTTTTGCCACTTTTCTTACTACCCTTTCAACGAGTTCTTCCCACAACATGCATATAGCTACATAATTACGTTGATTAACTTGATCTAGGTTTTTGACACTTTTCTCACTACCCTTTCAAAGGGACTTCCCACAACATGCTCATAACCACATACGTTGAATAACTTAATCCAGGCTTCTGCCACTTTTCTCCCTTTGTTACCGTCCTCTCAATAATGACTTCCCACAGCGTGCACACGACCCCTTCCGTACGTTGATTAACTTAATCCAGGCTTTTGACACTTTTCTCACTACCCTTTCAATGAGTTCTTCCCACAACATGCTCATAGCCACATACTTACATTGATTTATTTAATCCAGGATTTTGACACTTTTCTCACTACCCTTTCGAGCTCATCCGACAACATGCTTATAGCCACATGATTACGTTGATTAACTTAATCTTGGCTTTTTATGAAAAGAACTTAACCAACTCCTACGCCTCAGGCCTCTTAATGACCCCTATCATACCCCTTTATGACCCCCACCAGGTAGACTTATAGGTGCATCCCCCAAAATCCACATCCTTAGCTCACAAGGTCATATGTATCCAGTATATGGTCAGTCTCTAGGACATTGACACTAGCCCCTTATGACCCCCATCATACCCCTTAATGACCCCTCATCATGTCCCTTAGTGACTCCTACGCTTCGTGACCCCTATTACAAATCGTCAAAATTAAATAATTAACTAAAGTAATGACCTCTTCATTGCTTCACCAGAAGAAGATACTACTAAACATTTATTTGCATGCTCAAAATTAGGACAGCTAATGAAACTAGACAGAAGTATAGGTACGTTGTAAAATCCTAGCAGGGATCTGGTTGCATTTATAAGTAGGGCAATGCACATGAAAGGAGAATTAAAAAAAATTGACCACAATAGGTTGCCAAAACTGATGATAGCAAGGTGTTATCCTATCTGATTTCAAGGTAGAATGGGATAAAAGTAAAGATTGGAAATTCCATTATTAATTTATTTATGGTACATGTGAAATAAGCTTAATTACAATAATAAGCTTAGAAACTTTGCACTATCTACACGGCGATAGACTGCCGGCAAACTTATTTTGCGGAGTGAACAATTAGGAATCAGGAGCTATTTAATGCATCTTATGCTATTTGCTTCTGATGTAGGAAAAAATATTATTTGCTCCGAATCTTGCCGAATGTAGATTCATTATCCACCTTTAGAAAACACGCGAACTTGACAAGTTCATAAATTTTAGTTTGGGCTTTAATACTACCACAAAATTTTAGATTTAAATACCAAGAAAGCAGTTACTCTATTACTTTCCCTCAACTTGAGAGCTGTTTTCTACTCCTGTATCCCACGTAAAAGCCCTGGTGCACAGGAGGACCCTAAAATATTTTTGTGGTATAGACTACATTAATAAATAATTAGAGTATCATATTACGTAATCTCTGCCGATTGTCATATCAGCGGGGCCTTATATAAAATTTAATGAATTTAAAGCATTCAACTTCTTTTGAAACCCTCAATATCGTCAGCCCTTGTGACCTCGAGTGATAGCTTGCCATACAATCTTAGGAACGCATAATTGAAAGCTCGTCAACCAATAAATACTCTTGTATCTACATGATTTGTGACCTGCATGATGTCCAGAGATTCTTTTGAATATGTTGGACGTCCAGTTCTGATAATTTATGAGTCATGAAGTGTCTTAAAATTTATTCTAGGGTTAATATGGCAGGCAGTATAGTTCAATCAGTACAGAGGCAATATCTTCTCGGAGTGGTACTCATTTTATTAATCTTGCTTCTCTATGTATTATGTTTTGTAACTTGAGTGAAACTTTGGGTACGTAGTAATAGACAGTTACTGTAGTGGAATCTGGTATTAAATCAGTTAATCACAAGTTTTTTAACAACACCCATCTAGATATTTCTTTAGAAAAACAATATTTCTACGTTGATATCCACTGAGAGACAAATTACAATCCAGTGACAAACCTCGGTAACGAGCTCTACTAAATAACGAGGCCAAGATATCTTTAAATATAATGTTTATTTAGATGTCACCAATGTTTTAAAGGTTTAAAGACAACTCATGAATGACAGAGGCAAAGGATAGTGTCAATTTCTTAGCAGGACAATGCCCTAGAGAATGACCATATACTGTATACATATGATCATGTTAGCTAAGGATGTGGGCTGGCTTGGCGGGGGGGGGGGGGGGGCAATGGTCTACCTGTTGAGTCATCAGCAGCCTGGCCCTCCTTGGTTGTAGCTTGGATGGCGAGGTGCCATTGTCCTGGTAGCAAGGACATTTGGCAATGTCCCTTGACTCTGCCATTCCTGAGCGGCCTTTAAACCTTTAGGAATGGCTATTTATTTAAAACTTATTGATTACAATTGATGCAAGGATAATAATAATAATAATAATAATAATAATAATAATAATAATAATAATAATAATAATAATAATAATACTTTGGACTTAATAACTTAAAACCCTTATTCGAATTACCCACAATAGCAACTCACAACCAAAATATAGGAGTTCGAAACTATTAAAACTGGATGGAAAGATATTTGCATGACTTCCGGGTCACCGATAAACACAAACCTTTGAAACTCTTTAAATCAGAGTAAGATAATGTTTAATGTAATTGAAGCTAAAATGTTGCTAATTTATACCCTTTTAGCTGAAAGCCTTCCAATTCTTTGTTACTTATCTAGATTTGATATTCCGCTTTCGGAGTGAGGCGGGCTTTGTGGTTTCCTGTGTGAGGGGTTTTGTAATCCATTCTGTGTAATTATGATATTCAGTCCTATTGAGACTACTACTACTACTGTGATGTCATGTTCAGTATTAACATATTTAAAGGCGTGGTTATAGAAATGGAAGGATGGAAATAGTAAAGGTAAATAAGTAATTAGGAGAATGGTACACGAAAAACGAAGACCATATTATTAGCATAAGCAAAAGGGAAGAAAAGTAGAATATTCAGAAATGTTAACAAAGTAGGGTAATTGAAATTGTAGGTGAAAATAAAGATAGACGAGGCAGGAGCGGTGCCTACATTGTTAACAAATATTGAGAAGTTTAGCGATATAAAATTAAAGGGACTTCGGTTCAAGATTATTACAGGGGTGTTTAAACCAGGTTGCAACTACACTTTATTTAGGGTTAATAGCTGAAACAGGCATATTCTCAGTAGAGAATGTAATTGTAGGAGAAGCGAAACAGATGATAAATGGTTACTTGTAGAAATGTATAAATAAGCACGGGAACTATATGAGGGAATTTTGGTAGAGGTAATTTAGAAATATGCAAAAATTATAATATTGAAATTGAAGAGGTAAGAATTTATAGAAAGTGAGAACTAAAGTTAGAAATAAATAGGCATTTGACAACTGAAACTTAAATAAACACCAAAGAAAAGAAACAAGAAATGACAGCGTTGGATAAGATTTTAAAAAATAATGAAAATGATAGGTTTTGTGTGTTTTCTGTAGAGAGGCTGATAATACAACAGAATTTTTTTTAGCTATAGAGACTTAATGGAATTAAAAAACTCAAACAGAATCAAGGAAATTGGATTAGTCAACCAATGAAGTTGCCCAGTATATCAGAAAAGCTTTGGAAATCAAAAGATGTTAGTATGCAAGCTATACTATCAAGTGTAGCAGATAACTGACTGAAAATTAATAGAAATTATAGCACTGCAAATTTTGACCACAATCATAATAGTGTGGAGTGAGCACCGAGGCACTTGAACCCTGGTTTATGTAGTAATAGTACTAAATAAGGTATGAATATATTGGAAAATAACGAGTAATTTCTTGGGGAAATTAGTATTTTAGTGCATTTGTTTTCCATATTTTTTCTATTTTTAACGGATAATCCGTTAATTACTAAAGCTCTCTCTCTCTCTCTCTCTCTCTCTCTCTCCTCTCTCTCTCTCTCTCTCTCTCTCTCTCTCTCTCTATACAAATGTTATTTTGTATTGAATGACTAAATGCACTTTTGCTCTCTCTCTCTCTCTCTCTCTCTCTCTCTCTCTCTCTCTCTCTCTCTCTCTCTCTCTCTCTCTCTCTCTCTCTCTTTCTTTCTACAAATGTTTTGTATTGAATGACTGGATGCAATTTCGCTCTCTCTCTCTCTCTCTCTCTCTCTCTCTCTCTCTCTCTCTCTCTCTCTCTCTCTCTCTCTCTCTCTCTCTCTCTACAAATGTTATTTTGTATTGAATGACTTAATGCAATTTCTCTCTCTCTCTCTCTCTCTCTCTCTCTCTCTCTCTCTCTCTCTCTCTCTCTCTCTCTCTCTCTCTCTCTCTCTCCAAATGTTAATTTGTATTGAATGACTGAATACAATTTCTCTCTCTCTCTCTCTCTCTCTCTCTCTCTCTCTCTCTCTCTCTCTCTCTCTCTCTCTCTCTCTCTCTCTCTCTCCAAATGTTATTTTGTATTAAATGACTGAATGCAATCTCTCTCTCTCTCTCTCTCTCTCTCTCTCTCTCTCTCTCTCTCTCTCTCTCTCTCTCTCTCTCTCTCTCTCTCTCTTCACTGCAAATGTTATTTTGTATTGAATGACTGAATGCCATTTCTCTCTCTCTCTCTCTCTCTCTCTCTCTCTCTCTCTCTCTCTCTCTCTCTCTCTCTCTCTCTCTCCCCACTGCAAATGTTATTTTGTATTGAATGACTGAATGCCATTTCTCTCTCTCTCTCTCTCTCTCTCTCTCTCTCTCTCTCTCTCTCTCTCTCTCTCTCTCTCTCTCTCTCTCTGTATATATATATATATATATATATATATATATATATATATATATATGTGTGTGTGTGTGTGTGTGTGTGTGTGTGTGCGTGTGGTGGTGTGTGTTATTTTGTATTGCATGGCTGAATACAATCATAAATAGAATTTTAGAATGTGATTTATTTCCTTTTACAGAGGTTGAACCAGCCTGTCAAGAAGATGAGATTCTATCCATACTGTGGCCCAAGAACCGCCATATATTCAAGTCACCAGACACTTGGAGGATAACATACTGTGGTAATTACAGGTTAGTGGTTAACGAGAAAAAAAAATGGCGCTTTTTGAGTGTATAAAAAACATTTAACTCGAAAAGTTCGGTTTTAAGTTATTAAAGTATGGAATCTTTAATTAAATTTTTAACACTAAATTTCATCATGCTTGTGGAATTCATTCTGAAAGTCCTAATGTACATTAGGCTAGTATGCTATTTCTACAAATAGAGAACTCTCAATTTTTAATAGTAATGAAATACTATTCCACCGTCGTCATGTTTTTTGTATTTTCCCTACTTTACACAGCTCCCTCAATAAGTACATCCCACAGCATTCACATGGCCATTTACTTGCTTTGATTAGCTTCATCCAGGATTTTTTTTTTAACTTTTCTCCCTTTGTTACACCCTCTCAATAATTACTTCCACAGCGTGGACATGATTCCTTACTAGGTTTTTTAACTTAATCCAGGTTTTTGTTTATTTCTCACTACCCTTCAACGAACTCTTACCGCAACATGCGTATAGCCACATACTCAAGTTGAACAACTTAATCTAGGTATTTGCCACTTTTCATACTACCCTTGCAGTGAGTTCTTCCCACAACATGTTCATAGCCACATACATACTGTACGTTGAATAAGGCGATAGAGGCTTTTGCCACTTTTCTCATTTTGTTAGTCCTCTCAATAACAACTTCCAACAGTGTGCTCATGGCCCCTTCCTTACGTTGATTGATCTTAATCCAGGTATTTGCCACTCTTCTCACTTCCTTCTCAACGAGTTCTTCCTACATGCTCATAGCCACATACATTGATTAATTTAATCTATGCTTTTGCCACTTTTCTCACTTTGTTATGGTCCCTTACGTTGATTAAGTTAATCCAGGTTTTTGCCACTTTTTTCACTTTGTCACAGCCAAGGCATTTTGTTATATATAAAACAGCTTTGATCAGCAAGGCGGAGTGAACACCACGTTTGCTTGTAAACAACTGCCCGGTCAAGGGGTGATTGACCTTTGGTATGCTTTGATGGATCTAGTCTATGACCTTGGCCGCACCTATAGGTCCTGCCTACATCACAGTCTGTACCTGCGCAGAAGACTCATATTTTTGGTCGGGGTTGAGAAGACCTCCTTAATCTATAGACCTTGGTCACAGCCCTATCAATAACAACTTCCCACGGCGTGCACATGGTCCTTTACTTACGTTCATTAAGCTAATCCAGGTTTTTGCCACTTTTCTCACTTAGTTACATCCCTCTCAATAATAACCTCGCACATCGTGCATATGACCCATTTACTTATGTAGATTAATTTAATCCAGGAATTTGCCCCTTTCCAAACTTAGTTACAGCCCTCTTAATAATAATCCTCCCCACCGTGCACATGGTCGCTTACTTTTGTTGATTAAGTTCATCCATTTTTTGCCACTTTTTTTTCACTATATTATTACAACGAATTCTTCCCACAACATGCTCATAGCCACATAATTACATTGGTTAACTTAATCAGGTTTGTGCCACTTTTCACACTACCGTTTCAAAGAGTTCTTCCCACAACATGCTCATAGCTACGTTGATTAACTCAATCCATGTTTTTGCCACTTTTCTCACTTAGTTACAGCCTTCTCAATAATAACCTCCCACAGGGTGCACATGACCCTTTACTTACGTTCATTAAGCTAATCCATGTTTTTGCCACTTTTCTCACTTAGTTACAGCCTTCTCAATAATAACCTCCCACAGCGTGCACATGACCCCTTACTTACGTTGATTAATGTAATCCATCTTTTGCCACTTTCTCACGTTGTTACAGCCCTCTCAATAATAACTAACCACAGTGTGCACATGACCACTTACTTAGATTGATTAACTTAATCCAAATTTTTGCCACTTTTCTCACTTTGTTACAGCCCTCTTTATAATAACCTCCCACAGCGTGCATATGACCCATTTATAATAACCTCCCACAGCGTGCATATGACCCATTTACTTACGTAGATTAACTTAATCCAGGTATTTGCCACTTTTCTCTCACTACCTTTTTAACGAGTTCTTCCCACAACATGCTCATAGCCACATAATTATGTTGATTAACTTAATCAGGTTTGTGCCATTTTTCACACTACCCTTTCAGAAAGTTCTTCCCATAAAATGCTCATAGCCTCATACTTACGTTGATTAACTTAATCCAGGTTTTTGCCTCTTTTTTTCACTTTGTTACAGACCTCTCAATGATAGCCACCCACAGCATGCACATGACCCCTTACTTACATTGATTAACTTAATCCAGCTTTTTGCCAATTTTCTTACTACCCTTGAAACGAGTTCTTCCCACAACATGCTTATAACTACATAATTACGTTGATTAACTTAATCTAGGTTTTTGACACTTTTCTCACTACCCTTTCAAAGGGTCTTCCCACAACATGCTCATAACCACATACGTTGAATAACTTAATCCAGGCTTCTGCCACTTTTCTCCCTTTGTTACAGTCCCCTCAATAATGACTTCCCACAGCGTGCAAACGACCCCTTACTTACGTTGATTAACTTAATCCAGGCTTTTGACACTTTTCTCACTACCCTTTCAATGAGTTCTTCCCACAACATGCTCATAGCCACCTATTTATGTTGAATAATTCAATCCAGGCTTTTGCCACTTTTCTTACTTCATTACAGCCCTGTCAATAATAGCTTCCCACAGCGTGCACTTGACCCCTTACTTACGTTGATTAACTTAATCCATATATTTGCCACCTTTTTCACTACCCCTTTAACTGTTCTTCCTACAGCATGCTCATAGCCACATACTTACGTTAAATAACTTAATTTGGCTTTAGTCACTTTTCTCTCTTTGTTACAGCCCTTTCTATAATAACTTCCCATAGTGTGCCCGTGACCCTTTACTTACGTTAATTAACTTGATCCAGGGTTTTGCCACTTTTCTCACTACCCTTTCAGGAGTTCTTCCCACAACATGCTCATAGCCACACACTTACGTTGAATAACTTAGTCCAGGTATTTGCCACTTTTCCCACTAACCTTTCAACAAGATCTTCCCACAATATGCTCATAGCCACATACTTACGCTGAATAACTTAATCCAGGCTTTTGCCACTTAATTTAATTTGTTAGAGCCCTCTCAATAATTACTTCCCACAGTGTGCACATGACCCCTTACTTACCGTGATTAACTTAATCCAGGCTTTTGACACTTTTCTCACTACCCTTTCGAGATCATCTGACAACATGCTTATAGCCACATGATTACGTTGATTAACTTAATCCAGGCTTTTTATGAATAGAACTTACCTGGCAGTTATGTACAGTATATATAGCTTAGTCTCTAACGTCCGGCAGTATTTTTCAAAACTCGCGGCAACCGCCGTGTGGTGGTTGTGCAGTTAGGTGGTTAACGACCCTTACAGGATGGTACTTGGAATCATTCCCGTTTTCTGTTCTTCAGATCATCTCTGCCGGTTGGACTGACAACATCGTTGGTCTGCCATTGGAGTTTTTCATTTCGCTTTCCCTGTGTCGCTGTACCAGACTTATTTTTGGTGAAGTACATTGACTTGTGGTTTTGGCAATCGCTTTTCTGTTTCTTCTGTTATTATTGGTTTGTTTAATGTGAGTGAGAAACTTCATTTTCGTGTGTGTGTAAATGAGGAATGCAAGGAGAGGTTACCGAAAGTTTCGGTAGACCCTCACACTGTTTGTTTGGGTTGCAGGGGTTTTGATTGTGCACTTGATAAAAGGTGCAAGGAATGTGAGATTTTGACCTAGAAAGAATGGTTAGCTATGAAGCGTTATGTGCGCAAGTTAGAGCTAGATAAAGCCAGGAGGGCTTCGAGATCTAAATCTAAATCTGCTAGTGAGCATAGTTTAGATATTTCTATTGACCCATTAATTAATTCCTCTTTGGAAGTTGAACCTTTCCCTGAGGTAGTAACTCTTGCCCCTTCTACAGGAACGGTATTTGCAGATGACCCTCGGTACGCCAGGATGGCGACTGAGTTGAAGGCTATTAAAGACCAACTTTCAGCCTTAAAAGTTAACTGTGTGTGAGTGAGATTAGTGCTAGTGAAAGTGCAATGGAGGTGGCGATTGATCGAACCTTTCATTACCCTAGGTCTAGACCTCTACCAAGCTCCCAGGACCAAGTGAGAAGGTACGTCGACGGCTGTAAGGGAATGAGAGGTACTTATCCTTAGTCAGCCATCGCCTCGGACAGTCCTGTTGCATTTTCCCAGGCTGCTCTTGATCGCCACGGAAAAGGCGTGTCAGAAGTGATGGTGTCCTCCCCGAACCCCTCTCCCAGACGCAAATGGCAGTGTGAGGCTTCGAGACCGACCAAGAGGAGGTGGAACCTAACTGACCAGACTCGTTCTCACTCTCCCTGTTCAAGTAGCCCCGAGAGACGAAAGTCAAGAGAGACCGTCGAGAGATCCTTCTCCTTCAACCAGCGCTACTCAACAGCCATCGCCTTCTGAACTGCAGGATCCAGCAGCAGTCGCTAAGTCTTTTATGTTATGCAAAAGCAGCTTTTTTCTTTGGTACAAGCTTTTAGCCAACCTTCCCCCCCCAGTCGGACAGACATAAGGACGACTCTTTACCTGTTAAAAAATCGGCCTCTAAGAGGGAACGGAGTTCCTCTCCTAGGGAACCTCGGTGCGATTCGCCAAAGGTGCGGTACCACGCTTCTTCCTTATCGACTCGCCTCCAGGACACTGGCGATTCTCGACATTAGAACGATTCCGTCTCTCGCTCGCGGCGCCAGGATGATTCCGTCTCTCGCTCGCGGCGCCAGGACAATTCCAGCCTGCTTCTCCAGGATGATTCCGCTTCTCATCGCCAGGACGATTGCAGCTCTCGACGCAAGGACGCTTTCAGCTCTATCTGCCAGGACGCATCCGCCTACCGACTCAAGGACTCTTATAGCACTCGGCGCCCGGACGCTTCCAGCGCGCGGCGCCAGGATGATTCCAGCGCGCGGCACCAGGATTCACGCGGTTCTCGGTATCGGACGCATACAGCCCTCTCCAAGATGACGCATCCTACGATTTGCCTCTTTCGGATGCAGGTGAACCTTCAGCCCGAAGAGAGACTGTAGTAGAGGTGGGACAAGATCTTGAGGGTGTCTCAGAGGATGAAGACAAGCCTGCGAACGCGGCTGGGGATTATAAGGTTCTCTCTTGCTCCCTCCCTCCTTGAGCTTTATGGGGAGGAGTTTCAACCTGCTGCCCCTCGTTCTCCTCAATCCCAGTTTAGCAGGAAGAAGGCCAAAAAGCAGTCAGCCTTCATCAAAATGAAAGTCTCCATCTCTGCTTGGAAGGCTCTCGCTAAAGTTAATGAATGGATGAAGGAGCGTAGGCAAGTGGTTAAGACCTCCACCTCTTTTCCACCAGCTCGACTTGCTTCTAAGGCGGGCATGTGGTATAAGACTGGAGAACCTCTGGGCCTGGGAGTTCCTGCCTCCTCCCAGGGGGACTTCTCTGGTATTGTTGACTCTGCTAGAAGGCATGCCCTTAACTCAGCAAAGGTCATGTGGTCTATGTCTGAGCTTAACCACCTCGTCAAGCGGATTTTCCGAGCCTTTGAAGTCTAGTTTTTTGGACTGGTCTCTAGGTGCTCTGGCCAGGGAAACCGAACGAATGGAGGAAACAGAAGACCTTACTAGTATTATGGCATGCATGGACAAAACTCTTAGGGATGGGTCTAATGAGTTGGCTTCCCTTTTTTCGGCAGGAGTTTTGAAGAACAGGGCCCTGTTATGTTCTTTTACTTCAGATCAGTGACGGTTGCGCAGAAGTCTGAGCTCCTTTACGCCCCTCTCTCAGAACATCTCTTTCCTGAGTCCCTTGTAAGGGACATTGCCCTTTCGCTTGCGCAAAAGGCCACTCAAGACCTCCTGTCGCGCTCTGCTAGGAAGCTTTTGCCAGTCATCCCTTTGTCTCTGAAGAGAGAGGAGAGGAAAATTCAACAGCCCTTTCAAGGTAGAGCTCCTTCGAGATCAGACTTTAGGGGAAGAAGGCAGGAGACAGGAGGAAGGACGAATAGAGGTTTGTTTAGATCCCGTTCCAAGAAATGAAGTTCAAGTCCTCCAGACAGTGGTAGGAGCAAGATTGTCATTTTTTTGGCAGGCTTGGTAGAAAAGAGGGGCGGATGCCTGGTCCCTCTTGGTCATCAAGGAGGGGTACAAGATCCCCCTTTTGAAGAAGCCTCTGCTTTCAAATACTCCTATAGCCTTAGGGGCTCAGTACTCGGATGCCGTGAAACAAAGGGCCCTACTGGACCTGGTGGACCAGATGCTGGAGAAGGGAGCGATAGAACCAGTTCTGGAACTATCTTCCCCAGGTTTCGACAATCGCCTGTTTCTGGTACCCAAGAACTCGGGTGGATGGAGACCCATTCTGGATGTCAGCTCTCTGAACGTCTTTGTGGAAAAGACAAAATTTACCATGAAGACGACTCAGTCGGTGCTGGCAGCAGTACATCGGGGGGAAAGGATGGTGTCTGGATTTACAGGACGCTTATTTTCACATCCCCATCCATCCGACTTCAAGGAAGTACCTGAGATTCCTGATCCAGGGCAAGTGATTCCAGTTCAAGGCCCTTTGCTTCGGCCTCAGCACTGCTCCTCAAGTCTTCACCATAGTAATGGCAAACGTGGCAGGGTGGCTTCATCAAGAGGGGATAAGAGTATCTCTTTCTCTAGACAACTGGTTGACAAGATCGCGGTCGAAAGAGAAATGTCTGGAGGACCTACACAAGACTTTCATGATGGCTCAAGAACTGGGTCTCGTCATCAAGAGGGAGAAATCTCAGACCGAGCTGAGTCAGACTATTCTTTATTTGGGGATAGTGCTGGCCTCAGTTCGTTTTCAGGCTTCTCCCTCCCAAGAGAGACAGACCAGGTGCCTTGAGAAGGTTCGAGAATTCTTGAAGAGACAGAAGTGCTCAGCGAGGGATTGGATGAGTTTGCTGGGAACCCTCTCCTCGCTCGAACAGTTTGTCTCTTTGGGAAGACTGCACCTCAGACCTCTTCAACACTTCCTATCAAAGGTGTGGAACAGGAGGATTCAGGAAGACTCCTTTTCCTTCCCCATTCCAGCACAGCAGAAGTCAAGGATCATCTGATTTGGTGGCTAGATCCAGCTTTGTTAGGAGAAGGAATCTCCATGTACAGGAAGAACCCAGACCTAGCGTTGTTCTCGGACGCTTCAGAGTCAGGATGGGGAGCAACACTAGGAAACAAGGAGGTCTCAAGCTCTTGGGAAAAGAATCAGACTGGATGGCACATCAACAGAAAGAGTTGATGGAGATTCTGTTAGGACTGAAGGCCTTCAAAGACTCAGTGTCAGGGAGGATAGTGGAGGTCAACTCGGACAACACCACGGCTCTAGCTTACATCAGAAAGCAAGGAAGAACTCGCTCTCTGTCTCTGTTCGAAACAGCAAAGGAGTTCCTTCTGTGGTCAAAGGAAAACAAAATAGAACTGCTAACAAGATTCGTGCAGGGACAGAAGAATATAAGAGCAGATATGCTCAGCAGGAAAGGGCAAGTTTTTCCCACAGAATGGACCCTCAACTAACAGGTCTGTCAGAGTCTGAGGAAGTTATGAGGGAGACCTTTAATAGACCTCTTCACCTCCAACCAAAAACAAGAGGATCCCCAACTACTGCTCCCTAGACCCGGACGAGGAGACAATAGCAGTAGACGCCTTCTTGATGGATTGGACGGGGATGGATCATCAATCCTGGTCGTCAGGAAATTCGCTCTCCTCGAATCAGGAAGAATGATCCTAGTAGCTCTATTCTGGCCAACAAGAGAATGGTTCACGGAAGTGATGGACATGTTGGTGGACTTTCCAAGAAGCCTTCCTCCAAGTCCAAAGCTTCTCAAACAGCCCCACTTCGAGAGGTATCATCAAAACCCCCTTGCTCTAAGACTGACTGCCTTCAGACTATCGAGAAGCTTGTCAGAGCGAAAGGTTTTTCTGCTCAAGCTGCAAGCGCTATCGCCAGAGCGAGGAGGGTCTCTTCGCAAAAGGCCTACCAATCTAAGTGGGAAACCTTTAGAGCTTGGTGTAGGCAGCACAAAGTTTCCTCAACCACTACCTCTGTGAGCCAAATAGTGGATTTTTTGTTGTCCCTTAGACAGGATGCTAAACTGGCCGTATCCACGATTAAAGGGTATAGGAGTATGCTCTCAGCTGTCTGTAGGCACAGAGGCTTAGATTTGTCTCAGAATAAAGACTTGCAAGACCTCGTGAAGTCTTTTGAGACAACTAAGCAGGCTCAGTTAAGGACCCCAGCTTGGAATCTGGATGTGGTTCTAAAGTTCCTATGCACCAAGAAGTTCAAACCCATCTCACAAGCATCTCACAAGCATCTCACCCTAAGAATGTTAGAGGTGCATCTAATTCCTTATGGTGCTCAGTGAAAGATCCGCAAAAGCCCCTTTCAAAGAATGCATTGTCGTTCTTCCTGAGGGAAACTATAAGAGAAGCTCACCTCTTATGTGAGAAGGGGCACTTCGGCCTTTTGAAAGTAAAGGCTCACGAAGTGAGAGCTATTGCTACTTCGCTGGCATATCGTAAGAATATGTCAGTTAGACTGATTATGGATGCAACGTTCTGGAGAAGCAACTCTGTGTTTGCCTCTCATTACCTCAGAGAGGTAAGAGTGGATTATGAAAGGTGTTAAACCTTGGTCCCATACGTAGCTACAGCTTCTGTATTAGGCAAAAGAGTTACTACTTCCCCTCAACCTTAGCTTTTGTATGACTGTGTTCGGGTCGGTTTTTTTACGGTTGTCTGAGGACTTTGACTTGTGGTACAGTACCTTCAGTCTAGCTAGATAGTTTATATCTATTCTGCAAGGGTAGGTGGTTAGTTTGGGTAAGGTTGCAGTTTTAAAAAGGGGGCATAGGTAGTTCTGAAGTCTAGTCAAGTTGTTGGTCTCACCCTTTTTGACAGACTCGATTGAGCATGACAGGGCCACTCCTGGCTGACACTCCTATGGGAATGCGACTCAAGAGGCAGCAACCTTTGAAGTCAGCTACCTTAGCAGGTAAGGAATCAAGGTGTTTTTTCTCCTACAACTTATTGTTGTTTTCCCAATGATGTTAACTATCTGTCACCCTCCTCCAAATGTGTGAATCAGCTATATGTATATAACTGCCAGGTAAGTTTTATTCATAAAAATGGAGTTTTTATGATAAAACAAAGTTTTATGAATACTTACCTGGCAGTTATATATATATATATATATATATATATATATATATACATATATATATTTTGAGGCCCACCCAGCTCCCCTCAGGAGACAGGTCGGGCAAAGATGATCTGAGGAACAGAAAACGGGAATGATTCCAAGTACCCCCCTGTAAGGGTTGTTAACCACCTAACAGCACAACCACCACACGGCGGTTGCCGCGAGTTTTGAAAAATTCTGCTGGACGTCAGAGACTAAGCTATATATATATATATATATATATATATATATATATATATATATATATATATATATATATATATATTTTTATATATATATATATATATATATATATATATATTATATATATATATATATATATATATATATATATATATATATATATATATATATATATATATATATATATATATATATATATATATATATATATATATATATATATATAACTGACAGGTAAGTATTCATAAAACTGTTTTATCATAAAAATTCCATGTTAACACTACCGTTTCAAAGCTTTCTTCCCACAACATGCTCATAGCCACATACCAATGTTGAATAACTTAATCCAGGCTTTTGCCACTTTTCTCACTTTTGTTACAACCCTTTCAATAATAACTTCACAGAACGTGCACATGACCCCTCACTTACATTAATTAATTTAATCCGGGCTTTTGACACTTTTCTCACTAGCCTTTCAACAAGTTCTTCCCACAACATGCTCATAGCCACCTACTTATGTTGATTAATTTAATCCAGGCTTTTGCCACTTTTCCCACTTCGTTACAGCCCCCTCAATAATAACTTCCCACAGCTTGCACATGACCCCTTACTTACGTTGATTAACTTAATCCAGGCTTTTGACCTTTTTCTTACTACCTTGTCAACGAGGTCTTCCCACAACATGCTCTAGGCACCTACTTACGTGGATTCCAGGCTTTAGACACTTGTTCTCACTTCCCTTTCAACGACTTCTTCCCACATAATTACTTTGAATAATTCATTCCAGGCTTTAGACACTTTTCTCACTTTGTTACACCCCTCTCAATAACAACTTCCCACAGCGTGCACATGACCCCTTACTTAGTTTTTTTAACTGAATCCAGATTTTTGCTACTTGTCTCACTACCCTTTCAACGAGTTCTTCCCACAAGATATTTAATTTTCAGTCTTTAATATTGCACAACTGGTAGTTGCTTCCCTAATTTTGTACTGTATCCCTTTCAGTTGCTTCATTTTTTTTTTATTTAAACTTCCTTAAGTAAATACGTCGGCAATATAGCTGGAATAGCCTTAGTTCTGTTTACTTTTATTCTTATTTTTAAGGTCAAGTCTTCCTATTTCCATTTTCGTTAACTACACAGGCTTGAATTCCATTTCATCTCAATATGTATTTTGTACTCAGTTTAATGGCCTATTGCAACTTGAGCTTCCTCCCTTCTGGTGTTTTAGAGAAGATAATGTCACCCTCATATGAGATAGTGCTTTTATTTCAACTTCTTTTTTTTTAATATATGGTCATTCGGGGTTCATTGTGTTCACTCTGTAGCTATCGAGCCAAGTACACGTCCGAACATTGGACTTTCTTGGATTTCCCTTGAATCGCCTGTTTACTTTTGCTTTGCCTGTTAGAAGTCTTCAACTACCTTTATTTCCCTTTTCATTAGTTTTGTAAATTAATCATGCTTCTTGTTATCCCCATTATTTTCTTCAAAACTTTGATGTCTTCTGCTATTCTACGTTTGTCAAAGCTTTTAAAGAGACTCCATACCATATATACAAAGATGCCCCAAGTATTTATAATATATGATAGTTTTGACAGTAATCAAATGATCTGTTGTGGATTTTCCTTTGATGACACTTCTCTTATTTATTGATATTTTCATTTATTTATTATTTGATTTTTTTTTTTTAAATTTCGTAATCTTTGTTATGAAACTCGTCTTTTTTCAACACTAACTATTTCCTATTGTTCTGTTTACAGATAAAATTCCTATGTTATTCTAATATTAATACTACAATTTATACTCCAATAGTTTTTCTCTATTAAATTGTTTAATGTGTTGTTTTTAAGCAACTTAATGTTCATTCTAATTCGTTCTTGATAACCACATTTAGCTCTCTTTCCCTGACCTCACGTCCATTGTCTTTTCTGATTTCAATCTACTAACGAAGTATTTTCTTATATTGTACAGACATAAAATTGCTCCTTTGTCTTTATTTATTGCTCATTTTTATTTCATTAGTCTCCGTTTTTATTATCAGCAACATGTACATCATTTTTCTATGGCTACACATCGTGCTCTGAGTCCCCAAAACCCAGTACTATTAACTCCCTGTATTTTTTATGTTACCCACTACAAGTTTCCTACTATACCTAATTGTTTTCTGACAGTTTCTTTTACTTTCCCCATAGTTTTATAACTCTTATCCACACTTTTCTTTCAAATTGCGGTTTTCAGGGTGGTAGTCTTTTGTTTCATCAACTGTCTCACTTCATTTTTCTTGCCTTAGCATTTAATTCTTTTTTTTATAATCCTTTATATTTTCCCCTGACATATTGTATAGCTTTTCCTACCATTTATCATCTCATCCTACGCCTATTGACGCAAAAGGCCTTGGTTAGATTTTGCCAGTCGTCTCTGTCTTACTTTTCCATTCATCATCTACTTCACGCTTCATAGTCCTCAGCCGTGTAGGTCTTGGGCTTCCAACCCTTCTAGTGCCTTGTGGAGCCCAGCTGAATGTTTGGTGAACTAATCTCTCTTGGGGACTTGGGGAGTGCGAAGAGCAGGCCCAAAACATCTCCATCTATCCTTCATCATGATCTCATCCACATATGGCACTCAAGTAATCTCTTATAGTTTCATTTCTAATCCTGTCCTGCCATTTAACTCCCAATATCCTTCTGAGGGCTTTGTTCTCAAATCTACAAAATCTATTTGAGATTTTTTCATTGTCATACCATGACTCATGTCCATAGAGTAACACCGACCTCACTAAACTGATATATAGTCTGATTTTTATATGTAATTTCAGGCGATTTGATTGCCAGATTTTACTTAACCTAGCCAATGTCTTATTCTTGCTATGCGTATAAACAGACTTAATCAAATTTCCATATTTAAGAGGAATTCCATGATAACGCAGGATTCTCCATAAAATTTGGCCTGTGCACACTATCAAAAGTGGATTTCTATATACCTTCCATTAATACTCCATAATCAGTTTTAATTTTAAACCGTTTGTGATTATGATAAAGTTCCTTGGCAAGTCACTCTTACTATTTACTATTGTCCTGTCCATCTATATTTATATATTTCACACCAGTCCTTATAATGTAACTAGAGTTGACAAAGAATATAGTGTGCATTGCAGTTATTCCATCTTCACCCTGTTCCCCTGCGATTTTTTAATCTCTATTTCAGTTCATTTGGCATTAGTATTCATGATGCATAATCCGACGTTCTTGCTCCCTTTAGATAGTAACTTATCTGGACTTTGCTCAGCTTCGTTGATGAATGGTCTTCTGCCTCCTATGGTATTTATTACACCGATTTCCTTAACTCTAACCTATTTGGCCATAATATTTCTCCAGTTTACTGCTTATTACAAATGGCTTCCTAGTGTTTATTTCTTATTTTTTTATCTCTTCTGTTATTTATCGTAGCAAGTCATAAACTTGTATCAATAATCTGCATCAATCTCTGTTCATATAGTTGGAATATGCTTTGTTAAAACTTGCCTGTCAAGTTAGTTTTCATCTCCTCCAGACCCCTACTTCTATGCAAGGTTCTCTGATATTAAATATTTCATCCAAATACCTAATTTTGGTTCAATTATGTGAATATTCCTAGTTTCCTATTTTTATTTTCATTTTCTACAATTCCCTCTCCCTGTTCTCCCATCCTTACTTTACTCTCTCTCTCTCTCTCTCTCCCTTCAGAAGTCCCTCCCAATTACCTTTTTATTCCCCTTCTAATAACTCCTTCGTACTCACACCATTCTTCTCTGTAAGTCTGTACGTGCCCTGCTATGAAGTTCTCTACACGCTCTTTGAAAACAAAAATGGTCTCCTTTATTTCATTTTTTCCTCTCTAGCTTTGCTCTGTCTGGTAACCTTATATTCTTGTGTCTTTAATTTCATCTTTATTCAAAGGGATTTCCTTTCCTTTTTGTAGGATTTGTACTTGTACCCAAATTCTTTGCTCCCAAAAAGCCAAAGATCACTTGACCTCTCCATAGCACCTACTGTATATATACACTCTCATAACTTACATTTAGCAAAATGTGTCATAGTTCCTCCATATCACTTATCCTTGGTTCCTTTCACTTTGACTTGAAAAAACCACCTACATTTTTCTTAATAGTGCCAGGATATACATGTCATGCACAAATCGCCACGGCTTTTTCCCCTTTTTTCTATATTTGATTCCATTTTCATTTTCGTGTCACTTAGGCCTCTGTTTAAATCTGCAAAAATCACTTCTTATTATTTTTTTTTACAAAAGCTTAGCCCCCTGAATTATGGTCTTTTGTCATACAAAAACTTGCAATTCGTCCCTCTTCCCGAACTACGTCCTGGAATATTATTAAACATTATTGGGAAATTCCTATATTTACATGATGGTTTGGTACACCCTTCCTCCATCAGCAGTCCTCGATTTGTGTCAGGCTTTGCAAATTCACTTGCATACCATTGTGTTTATATTTTATTTTCTGCTATTAATCATATTTTTTTGTTTATCTCATGAGTTGCTAGTCTCATTTATGCCTGGAGGTCTAAGTGGACGTGTTCAACTAGATCAGATCCTCGAATTAGCAGTTTATGTTTCCTGATGTTGTTTTAATTTTTGCTATTTTTATTGATTTATTCCAGTCTTTAGTTGTACCGTTTATGATAGTTTAACTACTCCACCTACTGTAGGTATTTATTTCCCGTGTGGCTGGTTTCATTACTTTCTGATATCATAAGGTTTGCTCTCCATTTTCACATCCATATTCCAGGACTTTAATTTTTTGTTATTATTATTACTCGATCTTTATCACCTTCATTACATTGCACACAATTTACATCATGAATGTTCTCTCCGCATATTACATATATATTGCTTATTCCTGTTTACCATCTTTATTTTAGGGGCACCTGGTTTGACACCTTTCTTTTTGCCTCCTCTCCTTTTGGTCTTCTGCAAAAAGTCAAAGGCTCTCTTTTATGAAATAATTTTCTTAATGATGTATGTAGTTTTCACATCTGTTTTGAATCCAAAACCACTCTTCCTATTGGCTGAGGTGTTTCTGTCAGGGATTCTGATCCTAACATTTGCTTGAAAGTTTTTGGTTTACTTAATCCGGAGTAATTGTGTAGACAACGTCGACATTTTCCATCTTCTAATAACTTCCCACCATGTACTACAACAGTCACCCTCTTCATATTCCCCATATCATGCTAACAGAAGTTAGGTATCGAAAATTTCGTTCTCCGATTGGGGACAAAATCTGTTACTTTGTTCACAGGTTTAGTTTGACCTGCTTACCACAGACACATTTTTCTACCGAAAAGTTTAGCCCGCTATTCAGTCTTCATGGGATTTTTAGTTTTAAACGAATTTATATGCTTTCAGTAAGTTAATATATATTTGAGTAGTAGCTTGACTTATGAGTGAGTGTTCACAATTTTGTATCTTATTTATAATGTTTTGGTATACCATTTATCAGATTAAGTATGCTTCCTATATATTCTAAGTGTAGTGATTCATGCCAGTGATTTTATTTTACTTACTCTAATTAAATATTTATCTGCTTATTATATCCATCTGCTTATTATCCTTAGGCTGTGAGCCCAATATTCACGGAAAACTCGTGGTAATTGCAGGAAGGTTTTTGGTGCAACGGAAGGCAGAGTTCCGGACGGATGGTGAAGAGGACTTAAAGGAAGCCTTCGAAGCAGACCTTGGTTGGCTCCCCTTTCCTGGTATATATTATAGGTGTTTTGTAACCTAGCCTTCGAAGCAGACCTTGGTTGGCTCCCCTTCCCTGGTATATATTATATTATAGGTGTTTACCTATCTCCCAAAATTAGAAAAAATAATTCTACATGGCAACTGTTACGGGTGCCATACTACATTCTGCCCAATCATGCCATCTTAATGTTCCATTTTTTTTTAACAAATTTATAACAAAATCAATCATAATTACAGCTACAGCTTTGGTTTAAATAAAATATAGTCAATGTTATTTTGCTTTTATTTTTGCCTGATACGCCAACAACATCCGCTGTCACCCCCTCCCCCAGAAAAAAAAAAAAAAAAAAAACTAAAATGAACTTGATTTTGTTTTTATATTTGCACATTTATGGGTCCAGATATAAAGTCAGTTTGCCCTGGATTACCGGCGACTTCAATATGTTTCTTCAGTATCGGCGATCCTCTTGTCTCTCTCTTTTGGTATTTGTGCACAACAATCACTGATGTCTTACGATTGATTACCTGCAAATAAACAAATAGGACAAAATTAGTGAAAAAAAAAATTGTATACGATTGATTACCTGCAAAGATTGTCAATAAAACTATTTATGGTTCCTGCAAAGATTGTCAATAAAACTATTTATGGTTCCTATCTTTGTTTTTGGTTTTATATCACATACTTTATTAAAGGACAAAAATTCAATAAAACTATTTATGGTTCCTGCAAAGATTGTCAATAAAACTATTTATGGTTCCTATCTTTGTTTTTGGTTTTATATCACATTTATATCACATACTTTATAAAAGGACAAAAATGTATTTATGAAACCAAAAATTTGTTAAATCACTATTTGAAATAAAGTTTAAAATAAAGTTTAATTTGGTATTTGTCAATAAAACTAGATGTAGTAATGTATTTATGAAACCAAAAATTTGTTAAATCACTATTTGAAATAAAGTTTAATTTGGTATTTGTCAATAAAACTAGATGTAAATTTAAATACAATTATCTGACATCTGTCCACATTTGTCCCTTGTAAAGTAGAATTTAATACATAATTAACTGACATCTGTCCCAGTATATGTAAATGCTTTTAAAATATGCGATATTATGAGATTATCTGCTTAACCTTAAAAGGGACAATAATTTGTATTATAAAACCAACATAAGAACAAATAAAGACTTTATAAAATAATACGCATGAAATGCAGATGAAATGCAGAAATCTGAATCAAAAGCAAATAATAAGGCTACAAAACATAGTTTTGTGCAATATCAGTTTTTTTGGGATATGTTTATAAAAGAAAAAAAGGAAAAAAACTAATTTGTTTATGACTATAAATAAGAGCAGGGAAACAGGATAACCAAAAAGAAAAAAAAAAACTGCGTTGCAGAGAAACGGTAGTTAGTACTAAAAAGGCAAGAGAGATGAAAGGAAGATGACATTATCTGTTGAACAGGGAAACAAAACCACATTTGGAATGCAAGCCAGTGAGAAATACTATTATTGCATAGAAATGAAGGCGTGTCACAAATGCCAGGGAATACAAATACTAGACAAGACTTAGGGTCAGATAAAATGCTAAATACAGAAGGACAAGCCAAAAAATAAGTTAAAAACAAGCTGTATTCGGAGAGAGAGAGAGAGAGAGAGAGAGAGAGAGAGAGAGAGAGAGAGAGAGAGAGAGAGAGAGAGAGAGAGAGAGAGAGAGAAATACAAGCATACTTCTGGCCCTCATGCAGGAAGATCAAATATTGTATCTGATTTACCCTTGAATAAAACGGTCTTGGTACAACTTTATTTTTGGATCCCATATCTGCACTCACTCAAACTATGTTGTGTAAATTACGAAAATGATTCAAATCTAATCATACTGCTGCCTTTATACGTTCACTTGAAGCAACAAGTGTTTACTTCTTCACGCTATTGCAATAACAGTGAACATTAACCAGAGAATGACCTATGATTATAACAAATATGTGGGTGAATATGTATTCCATATTATTTGGACTCACAATTATTTCACGCAGTAAATCAAACAGTTTTAACAAACATGAAATCCATCCAATCACTCATAGGACAAAGAAATTGGACTTCATTAAGGTTGTAACTGGATGAGCAAATCTAGCAAGGAACTGGACCTTTTGACCTAGTCCATGGTGGACTATATCCTAGAGGTGGGACTTTCAGGCAACAATCGGTCGTCACAATCGAGTGGCAAAAACCCAAGAAAGTCATAATCAGGATACATGGACACTGCCGATTAGAAACAGGACTTTCTAAACTAGCAGGTCTTGACCAATCTGGACTGGAACTCTTGGAGCCAACATAAAGTAGTTCCAAAAACGGAATACTGGAAACTTCCCAGAATTCCCAACTCCTTGGAGGATGAATGACACTCTCTCGAAAAGAGAAAGCTAAGAATCTGGGTGTAAAAATTCAGGCACACGAGAATGAACCACCAATTCGGGAGTAAAAATATATATACTTTCACAGCGGTGAGAGAGGTCGCTTTTTTCCTTGGGCTCAGTAGAGATCGGACGAGTCCACTCTCCTCCTGACTGTCATTGGGCTTTTGATTTTTGCTTTCTCTTTATAGGAGTGCGTGTTTTTCTGTGATCGGCGTCATCATGGGATCATGTCCAGGGTAAGAGGGTGCTGCGTGCGGGATCTTCATGTCGTCGTTGGAGATCGACCCGCACTCTCTGTGTTGTACATGATGAGGGTATCATTGTGAGCTGGGTTCGCCCTGCACAGAGTGTAGGGAGTGGTCTGCCTCCTAATGGGAGAAGCTTGGATGGCGCAGGAAGAAGGATAAGCTCAATCGTTCTCCCTCAGGGGCGAGCAGAACGCGTTCTTCTTCTCGCACCCCCAAATCTCTCTCAAAAGCTCATTCTCACGAGCAATGTCATGAGCAACTTCTCCTCCAGCTGCTGACGAGCCTTACTCCCTTTCAGATTTGTTTCAGGTGTGGTCGTCCCTAGGGATTTCGGAACCCCCTTCGAAGGAGGAGCTCCGGCGCCTTCTTCAGGGTGGTGCCACGAGGGAACCTCCTCCAGAGCTATCGTCATCTCACGCTCTCAGACGTAGGTGCTCCTCTGGGGCAGCAGGAAGGCGTTAAACTTTCCTCTTCCTCTGTGGCTCCTAGTGCTCCTGTTGCAAGCACTTCTGAGTGTGAAATGCATACGTTGACGCGTGAACTTCGCGATTTTGCTTGCGAATCTCGTGATTTCACAAGAAAATTGGCAAGCTTCGCAAGCAATTTGCGAGTAGATGTGTCTGAATCGCGAGCAAGTGTGGATCCAACACCTTCCTCTTGCCATTCCCAGAAGGGTTCAAGAAGCCTCCTAATAGGTTCGCAAATGTACCTATTAGTCCGGACCTTCCTCCGCGTCCCAAGGAACGTGTTCCTCTGCTTCAGAGGTTATCTTCTCCGTCGGCTGGCAATCCTTCTTGGGTATCACCTAAGAGACACTGCTCTAGAGACCTCCAGGGTGTGTCTAGGGATTCAGAGCTTCCTCCTTTGGCATCAACCTTCATTTCCAATATCCTGAAGGCTCTGAAGTTGGCACCTCCACTGCCAGAACCCCTGACTGTTCCAGTCAGGGCTACCCCTAGAATACCTCTGGAACCCTCGTCGAGCTTGTCAGTTGGGAGTCAGGGCCCTAGAAGGAGATCGATAGCAGATAAATTTCGCAGATCACCTCCACCCCGATTGCGTGCTGAAGTTCAAGCCCCGGCTGACTCTTATATGGCAAACTTGCCATATAAGTCATTACGAGGAAACAGAGGAGAAGGATGAGGTGCGTAACTCCACCTCACGTCGACATAATCCACTCTAGGACGAGTAGGGACATAGGCTCGCCCAGGGAGATTGCGATCAATCCCTTCAACCTTCAAGATGTTGAGGTTGGGCCTCCGGATCAGTGTCTAGTTTCTGTTCTTCTTTCAGAGGAGGAGCTTCCAGCTCCTACTGCCAAGGCTTCGTCTAAGTCCTTGAAGGCCTCCAAGACAAAACTGAACAACACCAAGGCAAGAGAGGCTAGGGAGGCTGAGGCACAGACGCATCCCCAGTGGCGGGCTCATCCACGGTTTCAGTCGACAACCATGACCTACTCCAGGCTCTGAACTTGAGCCTGGAGGTGGACGACCCCAGAGACTCAAGAGGATGAGAATCTTCCAAAGGTAGCCAGTCCGAACTATAATTCCGAACAAGAGAGAAAGGAATCGGAACATACATTTTGGCAGGTCCTCGCCTGTATGAGTTCCATTAACAGGCTGTCCACTCCTGGTTCCGCCATCCAGGAAGGGAAGGATATGGTGCTTGATGAAATATTAAGAGACCCAGAAGCTTTCCAGGTCTAGTGAGGCTTTGCCCTGGTCCAAAGGTCTAACAGCTGCCAAGAGGAAAGCTATCTCCCAGATATCTGTTACTTCTAGTTCCTTGGGGGCAGGTTTCTCCTCTAGGTTTCTGCCACTTCCTTTTGTGTTACAATGACAGTACTACGAGATCGAAGGGGAACCACATTCCACCATGACCCTCGACCCTTCAGTAGAGTCCCTAACGAAGGGAGTTCCCACTCAAACCCTCTCCTCTCTGAAGGCCTCACTGTCGGCCATTGAGCTCCTAAACATAGAGAGAGGCACAAATTATGCCATGCAGGCTGCTTCGTGGCTGAATCTATGGTTGGGATCCCTCGGCTTCATGGTTCGCTCCCACAATCTGTCAAAGGAGTCAGCCAGGAAGACGGAGTCCTTCCTAATGTCAGGTACTCGGACTCTTGACTTTCTGTCGCACCACATTGTCCCCCTGTGGGTGAACGCCATACTCAAGAGGAGGGATACCGTCATAGGTCAGTTCCATGAGCAGGTGCCGAAAGTGGAGGAGTCTCGGGTGAGGAATTCACTCTCGAGGGTTCTTCTCTCTTTGTTCCAGAGGAGATAGAGAGGGCTGCTGAGCGATATAGGAAATTGTCCAACGATTCTCTCCTCCGTAGGGCCAAGACATTTCGGTTTTATGGTACACCTTCCCAATCTTCTCGGCCTCTGCAAACACCTTCCTCTAACCAGTCAACTTCTAGGTCCTCGGGACCTTATAAAGTGTCTAAGCGGCCCTTTCAGTCCAAGGGATGTGAAGGATCCAAGTCCTTCAGAGGAAAGAAGGGAGGTACGGGAGGTGGCCCATCCTAGTAGGAATGGCATTCCTTATCGCCTACCACACCTGTGGGAGGATAACTACAACGCCACTGGCAGAGGTGGCAGCTTCACGGGGCAGATGCCTGGATGGTCGATGTAATTGCCCCAGGATATTGTGTCCCGTTCATTCAATCTCTCCCTAATCTGATTCAGGATCCAGTGCATCTAGACTTCTATGCGAAGGGATCCACAAAGGAGCTAGCCCTCAGGGCTGAAATAATGGATATAGAAAACAGCTACTTCTCAAATAGTTTTAATGACCCCGATGTTTTGTGATCATCACAATATTTTCCATGACTACAAATATTAATATATATACGACATCAAGAAACTGTCTAAAACATACATAAAGCCATATAAAACAAGAGAAATGTCAAAAGAAAAAATAAAGAAATAAAAAATACAAAAAATAATTACACAGTGGAAGAATCCTCCCAGTGCAGAGGCGTAAAAGAAAAAAAAACTTACTAACTGCATGACCCAACGAAACTAAACGAAACGGAGAAGGCACTGAACGAAAAATATGATTGTGTAGAGGAAGCTTGGGTGTATAAAAGTCGGAATAAGTCGTTTTTATCATCATCGAATCAAGGACGGACAAGTAAGGGTAATTTGATACTTGACCGACAATGCGAAAACCTTTGCTCTCAAAATTAAGTTGACACATTTCAGCATGAATACAGATATTTGAGTATTTTTCATTAGATATTTTGCAACCTGTACGGAAAGCTCACACCTTTGTTAAGGGAAACAATATCTAACCTTCAACAACCTCTTGGTAGGTCCTACTTAAGTCCCAGTTACAATTTGGGGATTGATTGACTAAAAGTTTTCTGGCATCCTGACATCTAAGGTCATCGACGCCGATAGCACTTATTATATATGAAAAATAAAAGAGAATTCAATTAAAACCATAAAAGTTAAGAAGTCATTAAAATAGTTAAATAGTCTGCAGAAGACCTGCTTCTGAAATAAATCTAAAAATTCCGCTCGCATAGTAGGACACATCATGTCCAAGAATCTTGGCAATGATGAACCTGCCATCCTCACCTCAAGCCTCAAACAGATATCTATTTCTTAAGTTACTAAAATTAGGGCATTCGGTCAACAAATGCCTCACTGTTAAAGGTACTAAACAGTCCTCACAATACGGTTGGTGTTGGCCCTTCAGCAGAAACTCGTGTGACCAATACGGAGACGGCAAAGAGTCGTCTCCCATTTTCGGGGTATCATGTTATACCTCCAAGGTGATATGATATTTGTTACTTCCCTCATTTTATTGCCATCTTGACTATCCCAGTGCTGTTGCCATTTATAACAAACCAATTTCTTGATGTAAGGTAGGAAATCATTACAGGGAATGGGATACCTCCTTGGTAGCAACTCGGATGCCGCATTCTTCGCCAGTAAATCTGCCTTCTCATTCCCAGACGCACCTACATGTGCTGGAACCCAACAAAAACGAACCGTTATACCTCTTCGTCCAATAATAAAAAGCCATTCTAAAATCTTTAAAACTAGAGGGTTACTAGAATTAAAACCTTCTAAAGCTTGAAGAACACTCCTTGCACCACTAAAAATGTTAAAATTACCCTTCTTTTCCTCCTTTTCTAAAGCTATTTTCTCAATAGCGGTTAGTATGCCATACAGTTCGGCAGTAAATATGGAAGCTGTTAGAGGAAGTGCACCTCTACAATTAAAATCATTACTATATACTCCAAATCCAACGCCAGCATCAGATTTGGAGCCATCAGTATATATAAAAGTCGATCCCCTATGTTCTTCAACATGTTCCATAAAAAGAGACATAGATTCTAAGTCAGTCATATTCTTCTTAACTCCAATAAAGTATTTACAAAAAGATATGTCAGGTAATTTCCATGGAGGCATTGATGATACCTTGAATGGAAGAACCTTAATTCTAATTATATCCAGATTGTTTAAAAATTGTTTCACCCGAAACCCAAAAGGTTGAGGAGATTTTGGGTGCAACTCAAAGTAGGTTGAGTGCCTTAAAAGGCTTGCAGTCTGAAAGGCTGAAGAATTAGGGAGTCTTTGCAATCTGAACCAATACCGAATAATAGAGGACATTCGGTAAAGGTCTAGAGGCAACTCCCCAACATCCACAAGGAGACTTGAGATAGGTGAGGTTCTAAAGGCTCCTGTGGACAATCTTATACTAGCATGATGTATAGAATCTAATATTTTTAACCGGCTTGGGGTTGCTGAGGAGTATATTTTGCATACATAACTAATTTTGGAAAATATCAAGGCCTTGTATAATTTTAAAATAGTATTGCGGTCTGCCCCCCATGATGTATGAGACAATACTTTTAAAAGATTCATAGCTTCAACACATTTAGCTTTTAATGCTTTTAAGTGGGAAACCCATGTAAGCCTACAATCAAATATCAACCCTAAAATTTAGCTTCACTTGCACATGGGATCCGTTGACCTTTGATGTATATATCCAGGTCTGGATGTACTCCCCGGATACGACAGAAATGGACAATTTTAGTTTTACTTGTTGAGAACTTAAATCCATTCATATCAGCCCAATGGATAATTTTATCAATAGAGAGTTGTATTTTTTCTCAACCATTGCCATTCTAGTCCCAGCAAATGTTATGGAGAGATCATCCACAAATAATGTTGCGAGAACATCCCGAGGAATGACCGAGGATATCCCATTAATTGCTAGTGCAAAAAGGGTTACACTCAGCACACTCCTCAGAGGAACTCCTCCTGCCTGGCATTTACTCTGTGATAGAGCTTCCCCAACTCTCACTTGGAAAACTCTATGTGAAAGAAATGACTGAATGAATAGTGGTAGCTCTCCTCTTAATCCTAACTCATGGATTCTTTTAAGTATACCGTATCTCCATGTGGTATCATATGCCTTTTCAAGATCAAAAAAGACTGTCACATGGTGCTGTTTGGAAGCAAACGCTTCACAAATGGAGGCCTCAAGTTGTATCAGCACATCAGTCGTTGAGTGCATTTTTCTGAATCCACATTGAATGGGTGATAAAATATCCTTCTTTTCAAGGTACCACATCAGTCTTGCATTGACCGTCTTCTCCATAATTTTACATAAACAAGATGTCAATGCAATAGGCCAGTACTGTAGTTTGCTGCTAAAAACTTGTCCTTACCGGGTTTTAAAAAGGCTAAAATAATGGCTAGCTCCCAAACACTTGGATAATTATGATCATGCCATATTCTATTAATAATGCTTAAAATAAACAACTTTGTATTAAAATGTACATGTTTAATCATTGCGTATGGAATTCCATCGGGTCCAGGGGCTGTATCGTTCCAAGTGGAAAGGGCCGAATCATATTCTCTTTCAGTGAAAGGAGAATTATATGACTCTTCCCTTCCTGTTGCAAAATTTAAAATTTTCTTTTCTTCAATGCACCTGTACTGGTGACCAGGAGCTGCTACAGTCTTGCACGATACATTTGAAAAATGGTCAGCCAAGGCATTGCTAACTTCAATTCCTTCAGTCACATACTGATACTTCACTTTCAACAATGGTGGTGGGTTTGGGGTGAATCTGTCTGCAATCTTTTTTACTTTCCTTCATACAGAAGATGGTGGTGTTCTACTATTAATGGAGGAAACAAAAGCCACCCAAGATTAGCGTCTAGCTTCTTTCATGGCACGGCGGAACTGTGCTCTACACTTTTTGTACGTTATCAAATTTTCCTCCGTACGGCGTCTATGCAATTTAGTCATGAGATTTTCTGGTGGCTCTGTGCAAGGCTGTTAATTCTGAAGACCACCACAGGACTGGTCGTCTTTTGAATAGTCTGTGGTTTTGGGAATCAAATTGATTCCTGCTGTATGGAGAGTTCCATTCAGTAGGTCTATGGCAACATCAATACTTTCAAACTGATCTGCACTCCCTTCGATTTCACTTAGCTTACAAAATTTAACCCAGTCTGCCTTGTCAAGATTCCATCGTGGCGATCTTTGTAAAGGCGGACCCTTGTTGGTGTTTATAATGATTGGTGCATGATCACTAGTATGCCAATCATCTAATGTCCTCCAATCAAAATCAAGAAGGCAGTTAGAGCTTGCAATATAAAGGTCAATGCATGAAAAGCTACCTGTCTGAACATGGAAGTGTGAGGGCTCTCCTGTATTAAGGAGTCCCACATCCTCATTCTCCACAATTGATGAGATAATATTGCCCCTTGTGTTTGCTAAAATATCACCCCATAAAGGATGTCTACCATTCATATCTCCCAGTAAGAGAAATGGTTGAGGGAGTTGATGAATGACCTCTGCTAAATCATCATATAAAATATTATTATTTGGAGGCAAGTAGAGAGAGCATATTGTATATTTTATTCCTATATCAATTTGTACAACCACTGCCTGCAGGGTTGTACTTATAGACATAGGTATTTGGGGAACATTTCGACGAACGTACATGAGACTTCCACCATGGCTCCCTGCGTGATGATTATATGGTGTTCTATAGCTAACATACTCTCGAGGACTAGGAGTGTTAGCATCAAGCATACTTTCCTGTAGACATACAATTATGGGGGAATGTTCATGAATTAGGAGCTCAAGTTCTTCAAATTTCGCCTTTAAACCCTGACAGTTCCATTGCAAAATTAAGGAGAAAACTATGGATTATTTCGGGAAGACATCTTGGATGAGGTCTTCCCGTTAGCAGTTTTTAATCTAACATTATTACCTGTAGGTTTCTTCAGAGATGGTCTTGTTATGTTGGGTTTTACGTTGGTGTTTTTCTTTGTATCTTTTTTATCTATTTGTTGAGGGGGATGGTGGACCTAAACTTGAATTTCTGATTTATCTAAATTGTCTTCTGGTTGATCGGCAACATCAACAGACAAAACATCTTATTTATTTGATGTCATAATTCTAGTATTTCTTATGGAAGGGGGTGAGAGAGATGGAGGTCTCTCTCTTTTACGATTAATAGGCTGCGAGTTACCAGGTTTTTGTACCTTCCCCACTACAGGTACACCTGATAACTTGGTGTCAGGTGGAATCTCCATTAAATCAGGCAAGGATATGGCCTGGGAGAGGTTAGTACTATCCTTTGTAAAGGGGGACAAAGGTTTGATAGTGGTGGGCAATGTCTTTTGGTTGATACTCAATGATAAATCTTTAGGAGGAGATGTTCTTGTCTTATGCAGCACTTTATCAATAGATGGTGAATTCCTTTTTCGAGAACTACCTACAGTAGTAGGTGGGTGAGATGATTCCCGAGGAACTTTTTCTCTTGTTTTTAATGTCTTTGCATAAGTATTAGATTTATTTAATAATCTCTTGGTATGCCCCACGCTTACATGTTCAATAATTGATTTATTGAGGGCAGCCTCTTCTAACTTATAAAACTGGCAGCTCCTATCATTAGATTTATGATTAGAGTTGCAGTTTAAGCACCTTGCCTCAAGTGTACATTCCCCATGGTAAATATTGGAGCAAGTATTACAAATTTTTCCATTATTGCAAACTTTGGAAGGATGTCCAAATTTAAAGCAATTATAACATTGTAATGGCTTCTGCTTAAAAGGATGAACTCTGATCCTTTCGTTTTCTATGTCTATGTGGAAAGATACATCAGCATCCTGGAAAGCAAGAACAATCATTGATATTCCAGGTACTTTATGTACTTTCCACGCTGATAGAGGAGACATAGCCAATATCTCCTCTTCGGTAAATTCATATAGATCCCTATTGAAAACCACTCCTCTTCCATAGCTATAGTTTAGATGGGGTTTGATGTCCAATCTTATATCATCATTTACTGTCTTCAAATTGGACAGTATAACAGACTTGTGTGTATGACTTGGCTTTTATCAAGTAACTTTTCTTCCCGAATCGAGATACATCTCCAGGTGCGATCGTACCTACCTTCCTCTGAAGAAATTTTCATATCTTGAAATAATTTTCCGTACCTCCTACAGATTGAGCAAGAAGCCACATTGGTAGTTTTGGCTTTCTTTGGGATGGCATATCTGCCTCTATATCTTTATCAGCCCAGTCTGCTGGTTTGTAGACATCCAGATCTTTAGGTGCCCCATCACACACACAGCACCCTCAACACTCACATTACTTACTTTAATATCAACAATGTTACGGCTTGCATTAAATGCTTCCTCATGACAATTAAATGATAACCAAGATTTCCAATTATCATCTTGAAGTTTCATTCTAATTTCTTTTATTAATCCGTAACACTCAAATATTTTATGTAGCACATCATAATTAGCTTATAATTGGATTTGGGTAACATGCAGGACATTCAGTTTTCCTGTGTTGCCAAAATTACCCTTTTTCCAAATGTTTAAAGAAAAGTCCTTTTTAGATCCTACGTCGTCAACGGAGTTTTCGTTAAATGAGTTGCCAGAGGTCGTCAACAGTGCCGGGGGCGAATTAGCATATCCAGGGGAGGTGGGGTCATTGTCACAAGAATCCATCAGAATAAAGAAAAGAGAAGAGTGATTTTTTGAATAGTTTGATTTACCTGCTTGAGAACATTAAGGCATCACATGTTGGGAAGGAAATTTGCACTCTCCACTACCGGCACAGTGAGAGTATACTTCTCAGATGGTACACTCCATACCCTACCCGAAGGATAGCATCAAATCCGATATAGAGGCACAGGTGTAAGCTGAACCCGCCTGTTAGGACTGAGACCAAGAAACTATGGAATCATCCTCCCCATATCTGTAATGACGGGCTTCCGACCAAAAGCCGCGAGTCCTACCCAAAGCATTGGATCCCCTGGATTCCGAAGACCCAACACTTGAGAATAGTTCCGCCAAAAAGGTCCAAACCATCTTCGGGATGGCTGGGATCATCCAATACTCTCACATATAGCTTTGAGCACAAACACCTCCCAACCGTGACACCTTTCCCATTCATCAAAGCAGGCAGCAATACCGGATGTAGAAACATCCACCCAAGTGGCAATAACAGATGTAGAAACATCCATGCCATTACGAAAAAAAAATAAAAAAGTAAATAAATAAACATATATATGTAAATATATACACATATACATATGGGAAATTTTACTCATAGGGTTGGGACAGCAACATGAAGGAAAGTTCATAATATTAGGAGAAGGTTGAAGCAATATAAAGAGGAAGAAAAAGATAAGAAGGAGAAATTTAGATTCGAACTGGGGGAGCAATTTCCCCAAGTTCGAGAGCCCTCTTGCCCGTCACCAAGTTTCAGCACGGGAATAGAATGCCGTGCTGAAGCTCAATGACTTCATCAAGGCATTCTCTCATTAAGAGGGTACAATTTGGGGAAATATATTTATGTACTGAACCAGCAGATATAAAAGTCTTAATTGATCTTTGAAATGTTAAAGCGAGCCAATGGTGTTGGATGATTTTCGCATATTTCTCTGCGAAGAAATCAAAATGCAGAAAAGGAAAGCTACATTTGAATTCTAGTCTAGAAACTGTAGGCATTTTTGAAAACAGTAATTTGGCCAACTAATAATTTATCTGGAATTTTAAAAAATTTCTCGGGAATAGTTTTTCTTAAAATATTCACATACATAATGTTTCTCAATGAATAGACTCCCAACTAGAAGTAAGAAAAGTAAAAATAAAGTTTGAATTAATATTATGGAAAAATAGCTATAAAAGTTCGAACCTAATCCAGTAAACTTACATTTTCTCTAAATATTGTGGTATTAAAACTATCTCTTGAGAGACCAATGGGTCTTAAAAAAAAAACAGTTTAATTCCTTTCTCCTTTTCTAAGGAGAAAATTATATTTTCATGTTTGGAAATGGCAAATTTCAGGAGGGAATCCACACCAAATTTACTCTTCTCCTCAGAGCGTTCCTTTTTACTTCCAGTTTTGTACACACACACATGTATATATATACATACATACATATATATATATATTATATATGTTTATATTATATATATATATATATATATTCATATATATATACATATATATATTTATATATATGTATATTTATTTTTATATATATATATATATATATATATATATATATATGCATACATATATTATGTATATAAATATATATATATGCATACATATATTTATGTATATATATATATATATATATATTATATATATATATATATATATATGTATATTTATAAATATATATATATATATATATATATATACATATATATATATATATATATGTATATTTATTTTATATATATATATATATATATATATATATATATATATACACGCACATCATGCCATAAAAACGTTATTTAAACAATAACATAAAAATATTAACTATTATTGCTTATTGCAATTCTGCTGTTTCTTTCTTTTAGATTACCTAAAAATCAGCCCTAGAAAGGGCGCATGAATATATCAACATAAAATTTCTCTTGAAATTATATATATACTTTCCATACTTATTACTCTTGAATTTCCTATCTCGTTACAGATAAAAAGAATGCTCCTACTTCGTATTTATACATCGTATTAAAAATCTATTCACTCGTTGAAAAACAAAACCCTAATTTTGCTGGTGATTAATTCCTGTGCACACTTACTCGTCCTATTTTATCTAATTTTGAACTAAGGTATTGTTGAAAACAATAACAGCACCAATACGGTATCCACGAAACCTTTTGATTTCCAGAAACAATGAAATTTGTATCGA
>NC_090762.1:14694021-14696521 GCF_036898095.1 Palaemon carinicauda | reverse complement strand
TTTTCTCTCTCATATTACGAATTACACATATCAGTTTGCCATCTAATAAGCCTCTCTCTCTCTCTCTCTCTCTCTCTCTCTCTCTCTCTCTCTCCGCCATATCAATCTCAAAAGAAAACTACTAGTAGTTCAACAGCAGGTAGAGTTACAAAGCAACCTTTATAGCATAGTATTTAGATTCAATCACGTGTACTTTAGTGAAGCATGACGATATTTTCATCACCGCCTTTATTGAAACCGGAATAATCAGTGCTTTCTCTAAGCATAATTTTTACCTGTGTGATCATGATAAACTTGGAATATAATTATGTAAAAACACAAGCTTCTTTGATAAACACGATGCTTGCAGAGGATACAGTTGTTGATTTGGGATCGTGAGGAGAAACTGCATAATTTGATGAAATAGTGTCACACTGTTAAGAAAAAAAAACCCAGGAATTTTAGTTGGAAATTCTCCGTAAAATTATACTGTTCTCTGTCGTATTTCAGTAAAATACAGGCGAACGAAATTTTACCCTTCTTTATTACCTTTTACGGTTGGTGACCGTAATATCACTCCTTTGCGTCATTATATCCGTTTTTAAAACGGTAAATGTCTGGCAACATTTATTCCAAGATTCTTACCGGTTATCTTACGGCAAAATTTTTAACAGTGCAGTTTTTGTGGTTATGTGACCAACGAGAACATTCTTCGAATATTGACTGGTTCTTGCTCTAGTAGATGTGTGTCCTTAGGGGAATATAATGCAGCTACTAATTAGTTTTTTAAAGCGTTCAGTATATTCAATTTTGTGCCAAACATACGTATAACTATAAGAAATTGGCGAATGGGCAATGACATTGAAACGTATAAATAATTAAAGTTTCTCCTAAAGTGTAATCTAACAATAATAAAAAAAAAAAAAAAAAAAGAAAAAAAAAAAAAAAGCCATGATGGTTAAGTAAATTTTGAATAATTTCTTTTAGTAATTTCTATTTATTCATTCAATCCATCATTATTTTTGCAATCCTTTAAGTATCACTACTCGAAGAGACATAAACCCACCACTTTTTTAAACATTTTATCTTCTTCAGCAAAACCCCGTTATTACAAAATTCGCCAACTGTACTTTTTTCCCTTTATCGCTGACATGGTTAACCTCATTCTTACGCCCGTGATTCCTAAAACCTCTTTTCTTTCTCGCCCTTTTTATAATTTTCCATTCAATTTAAGTTGGCATCTCCGAAGGCCTAAAAATGGGCTGAAGAATATTTCACTTCCTGGAACGACTAAAATATGATTTTTTTTTATTTCAGCCTAAAAAGTTAGCTTGATTATCATAGAATATTAGAATAATACTGTTTTAAGAAAATAGGATGATGTGAATATCATGGGTATAACAAAAAGCACCTACTAAGTTCTCAGTGCATCAGAAATAAATAAAATGATCAAATTCTAAAGAACAATATACACTAGCAGGAAACTATCTTTTCCCCCATCCAGCCAGCAACACCACTTCGATGGCAGACTTCTGCAAAATATAAAGGGGACTCCGACCCAACTTTGAAAAGAAAAAAGAAAAAAACACCCGCAGAGAAGGACTCAGGGTCACTTTCAACGCCAACAGCATTTCTCACTAAACCTTTAACTCGGATAAACCAAAATCCTTGAAATTTATTTTTATCACACTTTTATTCAAATAGATATTCATACGACTTTCCTTTTTTGATTAATTCATACTTGGTTTAAGTCACTTTTTTCATAGTTAAAATCCCTGTAAAGGCTCGTCGAAATTATACATATGCATTAAAAGTATTCTCCGAATACAAAAAATTTCTTTCCTAAGTATAATGCCCATTCTGTGTTAATAGATATATATACGAGTAAATATATAATAATGTACTAACGCAAAAACACACACACATACAAACACACACATAAACGAACCGTGAGCATATATATGAATATACATGCATACAATCATTGGCCTTTATTAATGATTCCTTCGCAACAAATATCGATCTAACCACTACTATCTTTTAAGCAACCCTTCAGCCCCAAATAAGAATCAAATTTCCTATATAAAAAAAAATAAAAAAAAAAAAAAAAAAAAAAGAAGAAGAAGAAGAAGATACTCTTAAAATAAAAGCCATTATGTCAATTGTGGCTGAAAACATCCGTCTAAATTTGGCATTTCAACATCTGAATAATATTGCTTATTAAAGTGAATTTTCCAATAGTGTACTAGGTAAACCAGACTATAAATTAAAAGTAAACAGTTTCAAATTCACTATAAGAGGTTATTTGAATTGAATCCAAATAATGATAGTTCATTATATTTCTAGCAGTGGTAAAGAAAATCTGTATAAAAATTTATAAACCGATAGTAAACTGTTTAGCGAGATTAAAACATCTCTGTAATATGGGCGCCATTTACCCTTCTTATATTATATGACGCTGGAATTACCTTTTTTTTTTAAATAAAGTTTTCACAATCATAGATACTTTTATCTAATGAGT
>NC_090762.1:14674021-14691521 GCF_036898095.1 Palaemon carinicauda | reverse complement strand
AGTGAGGAAAGGAAATAAGGAAATAAATAAATGAAGAGAACAAATTAACAATGAATCATTCTAAAAAAGTAACAACGTCAAAACAGACATGTCATATATAAACTATTAATAACATAAAAAACAAATATGTCAGAAGATCATTCCACAACTTGGTAACAGCTGGAATAAAACTTATAGAGTACTGCGTAATATTGAGCCTCATGATGGAGAAGGCCTGGCTATTAGAATTAACTGCCTGCCTAGTATTACGAACAGGATAGAATTGTCCAGGGAGATCTGAATGTAAAGGATGGTCAGAGTTAGGAAAAATCTTATGCAACATGCATAATGAACTAATTGAAGGACGGTGCCAGAGATTAATATCTAGATCAGGAATAAGAAATTTAATAGACCGTAAGTTTCTGTCCAACAAATTTAGATGAGAATCAGCAGCTGAACATCAGACAGGAGAACAATACTCAAAACAAGGTAGAATGAAAGAATTAAAACACTTCTTCAGAATAGATTGATCACAGAAAATCTTGAAAGACTTTCTCAATAAGCCTATTTTTTGTGCAATTAAAGAAGACACAGACCTTATATGTTTCTCAAAAGTAAATTTTCTGTCAAGAATCACACCTAAAATTTTGAATGAGTCATACAAATTTAAAGAAACATTATCAATACAGAGATCTTCAAGGAAATCCCTATTTATAGAAAATCTTATTGCGGGTCGTGACATACCACACTTTGGTATGGCGCAACATCAGATCCAGATTGCAGTATATACTTGCTCTAGAAGCTTCTATGGTGTGACCAAAACCAGCGTTTTTTTTTTAAGAAAACCAATCAGGATGCAGAATATAAACCCCCCCCCCAAAAAAAAAAAAAAAAAAAACCTCCTTGTATAGAAATGACGAGTGCTTATCGTAATTAGTTCCGCCCATACATGGGTCATATAAACTTCAGAGAAGACAGCCCAAAGAAAATAGAACGGGAGACAGGACGTGAAATACTATTATTAGTTAAACTACAACCCTAGTTTTAAAAACAGGATGCCATAAGCCCAAGGGCTCTAACAGGGAAAGATAGCTAAGCGAGGAAAGGAAATGAGGAAATATATAAACTACAATAGAAGTAATGAACAATTAATATAAAATATTCTAAAAACAGTAACAACATTGAAATATATCTTTCATAAATAAACTATGAAGAGAGTTTTATGTCAGCCTGCTAAACATAAAAATGATCGCTGTAAACCACAGCTTCAACAACAAAAACATTTCTTAAGCTTGAAATTCTCAAGTACTCTTTTTTTTTTCTTCTTCTTTTTTTTACTCATTGCATGTCCTCAATGCATCAGATAAAATTCTATTCCAGTAAATAAACTTCTAACGCATGCCATCTTTTTTATTGTTAATAACAGTGATAATTACAATTATGATCATTATCAATATTTTTTATCATGATAAATTTACTCCCATGATTTGGTTACGAAATGATAATGAACCATGTTCGTGTAACGCTCAGGCTTACATCTCTGATCTTCTCCAACAGACTTGTGACTCTCGAGTGAGAATATGTAAGCATAACGCGAACATAGCAATACAAAAATAATATAGGAGCATCACTCTTTAAAAAATTGAATCCTACAGCAATACAAAAGTAAGAAGAATCACATCCTAAATTTAGGACAATTAATTAATGATTAAATCCTTCATAACATGCACTACTACACTTATTCTGTATGTCTAAACATGTTCTATCAATGTAATACTGTGCAACATTACTCTTAATACCTCTTGAGCATATAGTATTACAGTACAAAATACACAACAGTAAGAAATGTACTGATAGCTTGCCTTGATTTTTACACACGGCTGTATGACAATCAAATATTTTGAGAGCTCCAGCCCCAATTCCCATATCCAAAAGAACATTTCAACGTGCATCTCATGCCGCTAATTAGCGAGCTTATATTCAAACTAGTGATTTCATACGGAAAACTTCCACCGAATTAGCTCGAATCCGAAGAAGCGAAAATGAAGTCCATCTGATCACTAATTATCAATCTGCGTTATCGCTATCATCATGATAATGATAATAATAATCGCCGTTAATTCCTAAAAGGAACTCTCCATTCCGACGACGAGCGGGAATGAATAATTAACATAGGGAGTTTCAAGGAGAACTGATAAGAATTTGAATTATGGTGCCTGAATGATCCAAGTAACATGGAGGTCAGTCAGGATTAAACAAATAAAATATTAGACAAGGCAGTGGCACAGACAGAGAGAGAGAGAGAGAGAGAGAGAGAGAGAGAGAGAGAGAGAGAGAGAGGGAGAGAGAGAGAGAATCATATTTCGATGCGGCGGAAGAGATTCAATATTCATTTTATTCCATGTACAAAATTAATTGCCTTTTCCCCGTATCAAATCATGCATGATAAGAAACTTTTAATAATCCTAAACTGTTGAAAGGCACAAGGAAAAATATTGAAAGATTAATTAAGTGAAAAAATTATAATCTCTCTTGAATAGCAATGTCTACCCTTATTACAACGTCAAACAATCACTATTTTAATTTTCAGACCCTTTCAGGTACTAAAAGAAAAAAAATCTTTTTATCTACCCATAGTATTGTTGTCTCATTAAATAGTTAATGAAGCATTTCTTTCCTTTATCATCATGACAGACAAAAGATGATTAAGATATTGAAGAAGTATTCATTAGGATTAATCTTAAACCTCCCTCTAATTACTCATTTTCCAGAACAAAAATGACCGTTTATCCTCCCAAAGAATAACTCAAGAAGAATCACAATACACTTCCCTTCATCCGTGTATTCTCCTCTTCATCTTTATCCTCCCATTTCCGGACAAATTCCTTTCCTCCATTCTATCGACGGTATAAATCACCTCCAATGGAAAAGGGGAGCTTTTCAGAGCTTCTCTCATTTCTCTCGTTTTTTTTATAAACCAAGACTTGAGTCTGTCTGAGCCAAAAGACCTGAAACTGTCGTAATTAATGCGCCAAAAGTTTTCATGAGAAACTCCTATTTTCGACGACCTTAATCTCCCATCGCCCTTGTGAGAGCCTGTCTTCTATGAACTTCAATCAGGAGTCTTCAACACACCATCGATGGAATGTTCGGTAAAAGACAAACTGAAATTACCTACACGTCTCCCCAGAATTGCATTGCTTGGGGATCTATGACGCCTAGAGGGGTGCATCTTTTAACTTTCGCCAAAAAAAGTTTTGAGGGGGTTCTTTCGGGATTGTTAAGGGATTGCTATCCAAATGCTTCTTTTTGAGTGGTTGATGTACATGGATTTTGGTGGGAACATTATTTTCATATTCATCTATATATTATCAACAATATATAGTGTAGTATGCAGTATACACCTTGGTATAAAATTATAGTATATCGTGGCTCACAAAATATTCAGGGTTGAAAAGTGATGTGTTTTTAAGCTTAACCTCCAAACATCTATAATTTAGGGTTACAGCATCAGCTGCATATAGGACAGTATTTAGTCATATTTGTAATTAGCAGCACATATTTTTTCACAAATATTTCTCTCAATTGTCCCATTATGTCATAATCAACAGCTTCACAATATATTATTTTTCCAAAAGAATGAACACCGAGGGATAAACATCCTATTTTATAACTTCACCGAGGGATAAACATCCTATTTTATAACTTCATTACTAAAATATCCATTACCTTCAAAAGTCCGTAAGTCACCATTTGAGTGAAATCTTTAATAATGCATATCGAATGTAATGGATTTAAGGGTAAGTAGTTTTACAAAATATACCCTATCCCATCCCCATGAATAAGAGGCAATGTTACAAAACCCTGTTGTCTGGCCATACTACCAGGCAATTTACTGCAACTACTACTATCCTTCCCAATTCTCATGTCAGTTCAAGACCGAATAAAAAGAGCGGAACCAAGTTTAGGATTAGCTTCCCTACCTTGAAGAAAAACTAGATATAGTTAAAAATCAGTGTTCTAGAGCTGGCAATATTGAATCAAAGGTTTTATCTGGTGGCCAAGAAATGTGAGAGGATATCGTAAAAAACGCACGAGTAAACGCATATATAAGAAATCATTATAGATTCTCAAAACAGATTAGGCTATCTACTAGCTGTCAACATTTTACATAAATTTGTCTTCCCAGGATAAAAAAAAAAAAAAGAAAAAAAAAAACTTTTGCTGCACAAAAACAAGTACAACCATCCTAATACTAGCGGCAGAAAAACACAATTATCTGCATGCAAAACTTCCAGCAAGTGCAACCCAGTGAAATTCCCTCTTGCTTTAACCAAGAAAGCAACTTCGTTGTTACGGTGGTATAACTTGTTCTGTGTGGACACCTGCGGTAAATTGAATGTCAAGAATCATCTCATGTACACAACAAATATTGCACAACAACATTCTCATGATATTGCTGTCCAAGTAAATTCACTGGGTTTCACCGTGGGCATTAATTGAAATATACTCCGAAGTGAATATAATTTCTTAGGGAAAAGTTCTTACAACTCAAGAGAATGTATTAATTGATAGCACAAGTATAATCCAACAAAGCATATTATGTATACACAAGAGTATATACATTCACGCACATACATACACACACACACACACACACACACACACACATATATATATATATATATATATATATGTGTGTGTGTGTGTGTGTGTGTGTGTGTGTGTGGTGTGTAAAGACTATTATTTGGCCTTCAAAAACATATTTCACGCTACTCGACACGATTCAGACGTCAAAATTTTATGGAGAATTTCGTTATTTTGACAAATATAAATTAATGAAAAGATTCTTTAAGTTAACAACAAATAAAATTATAACAAAAATATTTTCAATTACACTTGTGCATTGTACACCATCCCTTTATTTTCATTAGGAACATGAAAATTGAAAGAAAATATATTCTCTTATCTATACATTCCTGTATCTTTCTTTACTTCATGATAAGCTCGGAGAATAACTGGACATCCACGAAGCCCAAGAATACTGCTGACAGAACCAGAGAGAGAGAGAGAGAGAGAGAGAGAGAGAGAGAGAGAGAGAGAGAGAGATAATTCCTCCCAGTTAAACTATTACCAATAATACTGATAACATTTTATTATTATTATTATTATTATTATTATTATTATTATTATTATTATTATTAAAAGCTAAGCTATACCCTTAATTAAAAAAGCAAGATGCTATAAGCCCAAGGGCTCCAACAGGGAAAAATAGCCTAGTGAGGAAAGGAAACAAGGAATTAAAAAAACTACAAGAGAAGCCATAAACAATTAAAATAAAATATACTAAGAACAGTAACAACATTAAATTAGATATTCCATACATAAACTATAAACACTTCGAAAAACAGGGGAAAGAGAAATAAGATAGGACAGAGTGCCCAAGTATATCCTCAAGCAAGAGAACTCTAATCCAAGACAGTGAAAGGCCATGGTACAGAGGCCATGGCACTACCCAAGACTAGAGAACAAGGGTTTGATTTTGGAAGTTCCCTCTTCTAGAAGACCTGCTTACCATAGCCAAAGAGTCTCTCCTACTTACCAAGAAGAAAGTAGCCACTGAACAATTATATTGCAGTATTTAACCCCTTGAGTGATGACATGTTTGGTAATCACAGTGTTGTCAGGTGTATGAGGACAGAGAAGAATCTGGGAAGAATAAGTCAGACTATTTGTGTATGTGTAGGCAAAGACAAAATGAGCCGTAGCCAGAAAGGATTCAATGTAGTACTGTCTGGCCAGTCAAGGGTCCCAATAACTCTCTAGCGGTAGTATCTCAATGGATGGCTGGTGTTCTGGCCAATCTACTACCAACTAAGGAATATATATACACGTAATAAATGAATTTACATACATTCTTTAATATTCATTGCAACAGCTATATGAAATAAAACGTAAAAGACACTTTTTACAAAATACATATAAAAGATAGAAGTTACGGAGGCCTAAGTTGGGTAAAAATCTATATTCAGGGGAAAGTTCCCGAGTCCTCTCATGCATGTAAGGTCTTTATCACTTCTCGCTGGCTTCTTCTTCGCTTTTCCATCTAAAAGACGCGTGATTTAGAGCGTTCCCTCCAGTACGCCTCTATAGGAGCTAAAGAGCCTCTATATGATCAAAGTTTTTTTCTCAATACTTCTTATGTCAGTGTGGTGAAAGGAAGCATTCAAATATATACCTAAGACGAATAAATTTTTTTTTTTTTTTTTAATGTCTAAATTTTTATCGCAAATGGATACCCCAAGGGATATTTCAAGCCTTCTCTTGGGTATGACATGGCATTCAGCGGGGTTCAGTACACTCAGATGCAAGTTGAGCATTCAAAAGGAATCTTTTCAGGGCGTAATTAATCCGACTCGAATCTTGACCAAGAAGGCAGATAAGAACGTTGATTTACAGCGCATGGGAAAAGAGGAAAGAAAGTTTCTCTTCAATTCTGAGAAGATTTATATCTTACTTAACAGACCAGAGAAATGCAGCGGTGAAAAGAAAAGGGGGAAGAGAATGGATGAAGTTGATGGGGTATGGGAGGTGTAGCCTGGGGGAGATGGAGTGATTTATCTAACAACCTAACCCGATGTTGATGTCACTCAATGAAAACGAAAACCCTTCGCACTTAACAAATATCAAAACTTTGCCTATAAGGTAATAAAATGGAATTGCAGTTCTGATATGATTTCTAAAAGTCTGATTACGACTTGGGTGAGCTAAATTTTTTTATTTCATCTCAAATTCTTCATAAAATAATTTACGTAAGATATATGTAATTTTGAATCCATTCATTTCTATCCAAGCTTCTATCCGAGCTTTTACCTGAAGAACGATCAACTCCATGAGAAAAAAAAATGCAAATAAAAACAAGCAAAGTTGTTCAATTTCGAAAATGTTGAAAAAACGTGTCGGATTCGGTGTTTTCGAGAGGGAATTAGCTTCTACAACAGGACAAAAGGTCAACACACAGGCATCAAAGTGACTAGATGAATATTAAGCAATATATCTACTTTAACAGACTTACTTTCCCTAGTATAGTTACAAGAGAATCGGCACTAAGTTTGCGAGAAGAGAGAATTTTTATATCAAAAGGTCAAAATGGTCAGCAAAGAAATTAAATGTGATGATAATACGGAAAAGGGATATTTCCATTAAAGAACTTCATTAGGTAACTTGTAAATCAAACTTATGAAGCTGGGGCAGGACAGATCATCTTGAAGTTAATTTCTAACTTTCCAACAATAAAAGCAGGAAAGCAGACTTTTACTTGATGAATTAAGGAAATAAAGAAGTTTTAAGCTGTAATAATAAATAGATTATGGACAAGTCAATAGTTTCATAAAAAATTTGCAAAAATTACATGATGCTGATCCATTTTAAAGAAGATAGCCTCATTTTTAAAACAGAAGCAGAGAGGCTGAATCTTTACGAAGGCATCGGCAACATATATCTTATTCAATTATTTCATGGCAGGATCTGTAACCAGATCTCCAAACCTAACTTACATCTTTGACTCATTTTCCTAGTTTTATTGTATTTCTTTTTTTGTTGTTGTGATTAGTGCATGAAAGTGCTCATCTAGTTTTAATTACACAATTTTTGGTAACTTTACTTGTGTGACAGGCCAAGAAAAGTTGTGACTCAAAGGCGAGATGAAAGCAACTGAGTACTTTACTATAGACACATCGAGTATATATACACACTAGGTCCCGGCAAGAAGGTCACAAAATACAACATGCCATTTCTTGTCTAACCGGCATCCGGTTCTCTTAACAGTTAACAATGAAAAATAGGCAGAGAGGTTGATGCAAGTTGCTGTCAGTGCGAAGGGAGAGCGAAGATACAAAGACTAATATATACAAAAAAAGAGAAATGTCGTTACTATGTACGATCGTGTGACACATGGGTGGTACATGGCTCCCCCCAAAAAACGACATACTGTACATGTTAAATAGGGCGCCCTGATCTAGAGAGGCGAACTGTAGGCGAGTCATCTGGCAGGAGATAAGTAGGTTTAAGACAATAAATGGAGACCCAGTCTTCTTTGCCAAGAATGTTTATTAGGAATGCTTTCGGGTTGAGTCAGATCACAAGGAAAGGGCCCGTGTAAAGGGGCATTAGCGGTGGCTTGCTCGTGTCGTTGCGTAGGAAGACATGCTTTGCAAAGTGCCAGTCTGTCTGTATGTGATGCTTCACTGGGGGCTTGTAAGTCTGGAGGCATGTAATAAATTTTCCCACAACGTGACTTATGCGCTAGAGATTGTCGGAGAAGGTTGCATAAGAAAAAAATTTTGCAGGGAAGACCAATGGGTTTCCATACACCATTTTAGCTTCCAAAACGTCCGAGGCATCTTTAGGAGTGGTCCTCATTCCCATGAGGACCCAGGGAAGCTGAGTAAACCAGTTGGAGTCCTTGCAGCGGGACATCAAAGCTGCTTTGTGGGTGTGATGAAAACATTCTACCATTTCATTGGCAGCGGGGTTGTAAGCAGTTGTCTGATGTAGGGTGATGCCCAGGAGATTCACTAAAGATGTCCAAAACTGAGAGGTGAAAGTGATACCCCTGTCAGAATTAATATGCTCAGGAATACCAAATCTTGCAATCCATCCTGAGAGTGAGGCAGAATGGCTTGAGGCCAACGAGTGGAGCGGTCGATGATGGTAAACAGGTAACGATGTCCTTGTGATATGGGTAGGGGGCCTACAACGTCGACGGGAATGTGGGCGAAACGACGCTGAGGTTGAGGAAAGGTGCCCACTCCTGAATCCGTGTGTCAATGTACTTTTGGAAGTTTGGCAAGTACAGGCGCGGACCCAATCCTTAGCATCCTTAGTAATGCTGTGCCGAATGAACTTCGTCTTCAGCAGCTGTGCAGTAGAATGGCGAGAGGGATGTGAAATGCCGTGAATGAAATCAAATACCTGTCGGCATATGGGAGCAGGAATCCATGGTCACGGTCTACCAGTACTGACGTCACAGAGGAGGGGGGTGTTGGAGTCGTCCAGGGGGACGTCTTCTAAATGAAGGGATTTGCAGGATGTCCTACATGCTCTAAACTCTGGATCCTGTCGTTGGGCTTCAGCCAAGGCGTTGTAATCCAATTCCAGTTATTCCAGTTGAACGGCGACCAACTTGATTCTTGACAGGGCATCGACAACAGGATTCATTTTCCAATAGACGTGTTGATGGGTGCAATTGTATTTAGCCACGGTAGATAGATGACAGCGTTGACGGGCGGACCAGGCATCAGACTGTTGAGTGAAGGCATGCACCAGAGGCATGTGGTCTGTGCGAATGACGAAGGGTGTACCTTCCAAGAAATGGCAAAAGTGACGGACAGCCAAGTGCACTACCAGCAATTTGCGATCAAAGGCAGAATGACCTGATTCTGCCTTGGACAGTTTTCTGCTGAAGAAAGCCAATGGGCGGGGCAAGCCGTTGACCACCTGTTCGAGTACTACACCAATAGCGACGTCGCTGGCATCGGTGGAGAGAAGGAGAGAGGCATGCGGGACGGAAAAAGTGAGAGCAGCAGCGGTTGATAGGGCATTCTTTGCATTGCAGAAGGCTGCTTCTTGAAGGGGGCCCCACTTCAGGTCTTTTGGTTTGCCCTTGAGGGAGGCGTAGAGGAGAGCAAGAGTGGCAGCAATAGCTGGCAGAAAACAGTGATAATAGTTGATCATGCCCAAGAATTCCTGCAGTGCTTTGAAGGTTGAGGGCATGGGGAAGTTCTGAACGGCTACTACCTTCTCATGGAGAGGATGGACTCCTTCAGGAGTGATGCGGTGCCCTAAGTGATGGACAGCCAAGAGCACTGCCAGCAATTCGCGATCGATGGCAGAATAACCCGATTCTGCCTTGGACAGTTTTCTGCTAAAGAAAGCCAATGGGCGGGACAAGCCGTTGACCACTTGTTCGAGTACTGCACCAATAGCGACGTCGCTGGCATCGGTGGAGAGAAGGAGAGGAGGAGAGAGGCATGTGGGATGGAAAAAGTGAGAGCAGCAACGGTTGATAGGGCATTCTTTGCATTGCAGAAGGCCGCTTCTTTAAGGGGGCTCCACTTCAGGTCTTTTGGTTTGCCCTTGAGGGAGGCATAGAGGGGAGCAAGAGTGGCGGCATTGGCTGGCAGAAAACGGTGATAATAGTTGATCATGGCCAAGAATTCCTGCAGTGCTTTGAAGGTCGAGGGCATGGGGAAGTTTTGAACGGCTGCCACCTTCTCAGGGAGGGGATGGATTCCTTCAGGAGTGATGCGGTGCCCTAAGAACGACACTTCACGCCAAAGGTACACTTGTCGTACCGGACTACAAGGCTGTTTTGTTACAGGCGGTCGAGCATGATGCGCAGGTGACGGAGGTGTTCCTCTTTTGAGGAAGAGAACACAAGTATGTCGTCCACGTAATATACACAGAAGGGGAGGTCCCCTAAGATGACATCCATGAGACGTTGAAAAGTGGCCCCAGCATTACGAAAGCCAAAACAGGAGTAATTGAAGGTGCATGTACTGAAGGGAGTGGTGATGGCTGTCTTAGGAATGTCTTCTGGGTTCATAGGCACTGATAATACCCCTTCAGGAAGTCAAGCACGGAAAAAACCTTTGCTTTGTGCAGGTAGGAGGTCACGTCGGCAATGTGGGGGGGTAGTGATCCGGTTCTGTTTGCATGTTCAGGTGCCTGTAATCCCCCACCACATGGACGGAGGGAGCCGTCATTCTTCAGGACGATGTGTAAGGGTGACGACCATGGGCTGGAGGCCTTTTGGCAAAGGCCAATTTCTTCCACTTCGACAAACATCTGTTTGGCAGCTGCCAATCGATCCGGTTCCAGACGTCTGAATTTGGCGAGACTGGGGGTCCCGTTGTCTTGATATGGTGATAAATAGTCTTCTTAAATACCGTGTTTGGCAGGAGCCGTGGGCGTTTTGTTAAGTTCTGGACGGAAAATTTCAGGGTATACGTGAGGAGGTGGGCGTCGGCATCCGTGGGTGCGCTGATGTGGAGAGTGAGGTTGGAGGGGGCGAGTTGAAGAGGTTTCGACAAGTACAAGTCTGCGTTCACCAATCGTCAGTGGGTGACATTGACCAGAAGGTGGAAATGAGAGAGGAAATCACCGAGGATTGGCATGTGACGTCAGCAACGATAAACTTCCAATTAAATTTGCTATTTCCAAACAGTAATGTGAGGTTCTCGTAACCGTAGGTGGGTATTGCAGATCCAAAGGCAGCTACCAGGCGGACGTTAACGGACTTAGACAGACTACGTCATGCCCTGAAGAGTTCCCTCAGCAAAAGAGAACGACAAGCACCCATGTCTATCAAAAATTGCACACCCTTCCCTGCATCATTTAAAAAGAAAAGATTAGAAACACGGGAGGCCACCGCCACGAGCGATGGCCTACTAACACGTTTTTTTTGGCCACTGACAATCCTTGGCACATTTCTTCGCGGCAACCCCGAATCTGGAGTGGTAATAGCAAAACTGTGGCCAATGGGCGGCGGTAAGTGGCTGTAGAAGTCGTTGGTTGGGGCGCGAGCAAGTGGTGGGTGATGGGTGGCTTTGTCGCCGCTCCGACACGTCACGTGGTAGGTGTGCGTGTCCTACGGCATTCACGTCAACTTTGGTTGACGTTGAATAGGTGTCCTCTTCGTCAGGAATGGAGGCGTTGATGGAGGTCTTGAAGGTCGTGAAGTGGCTGTCCATAAGGGTGTCAGCTTTGGTCATCAAGTTCTTTATGGGTAAACTATCAACATCAGGTATGGCAGCACGTACAGGTTCGGGTAAACGGCGTACCCAAAGGGCACAAAGTAGGTTCACCTCACGAGGAGAGCAGTCTATGGTAGGTTGCAGGCGAGCGATACTGGTCATTTCCCTGAGGGCGAGCGAAGCCCTTTGGTCCCCCAACGGTTGTTGAGAGAGCTGAAAAAGCTTTGCTATACGGGCGGCTGGTGACGGCAAGTACTGATGCAGAAGGTATGTTTTGAGGGTGTCATATACTATTGGTGTGTCTCCTTGTTCAAAAAGCCAGTTGGAAATTTCCGGGAAGGTGTCCTCAGGTATCGCCGCGAGAACATAATCTGCTTTGGTGATTGAGCGAGTTCCGCCCTTGATGCGGAACTGGACTTCTGCACGCGGAAACCAAGCAAACGCCTCTCCGCTGGTGAACGACGAAAGTTTCAATGAGGCGTCGCCAACTTCCGGGGAGTCCACCAGCGTAACAGTGAGTGGGGGGGGGGAGAGGAAGGCAGGAGGAGTGAGTCAACTTCTGGGGTCACCAATGTGACGGGCCAAGAGTAAGTTGTGACTCAAAGGCGAGACTAAAGCAACCGAGTACTTTATTATAGACACATCGAGTATATATACACACTAGTTCCCAGCAAGAAGGTCACAAAATATAACATGAAATTTCTTGTTCAACCGGCAACTGGTTCTGTTAACAGTTAACAATGAGGAATAAGCAGATAGGTTAATGCAAGTTGCTGTCAATGCGAGGGGAGAGCGAAGATACAAAGGATAATATATACAAAAAAAAAGAGAAATGTCGTTACTATGTACAATTGTGTGACACACGGGTGGTACACTTGCAAGGAAAAGTACATCAGAACGTATCTGAGAGTTTTTAGGACACTTAAAATTGCTATTATTATTTTATTATGACACAAAATAAGCAGAACACATTATAAAAACAGACACAAAATAAGCAGAACACATTATAAAAACAATCAGTTGTTTAGATGCAATTAGATGTGGGAAATTTACATGCAATCTAAGATCATTTTTTCACACAACTGTCTGTACAACATCCCAAGTATTGCTGATATAATCTAACGTTATAATTTAAAATTTGGTTGACAGGAAGATAAGTATTATGGTATCTTTTCAGTATGGATATTTTTTCTTTGAGAATTATGTGGATAAAGTTGTTTGGACAATGACTTAAAACTGCCAGTTTAGAGTAGCATACTGCTGCAAGTATCCTATCCAAAGCACTAAATATTATGCTATGGGGAAGAATTTTCATCAGTAGAACGAGTATGCGTTTCATAAAAGCCATCTGAAAAATAATTTAACCAAATTTACAAAACACAATTGAAGTCTTCAAATAAAAAATCTAATATCTAAGCAAGAGTGTTCACAAAAGTTATTGCGCAAGTCATTGGAATAAACACTTGTTAGTATGAAAAATCTTTATGAACGCAACTATAATATAGTATATGTCAAAGAAAGGAAAGGAAGAAACATTGAAGTTCTCGATGACTCTAAAAAAGTTAGATTGGATGAATGGTGTTGAAAAAATCAAAATAGACAAACTGTAAAAACAGGTGGATGCAATGACCTTATCCAGGGTAAGGATGTGATGATTGTAAGTACAAGCCTCATTCACACCCAATACGAAATCCCAAAACACCAAGTTTTTCTTTGTTAAATATACTGTGTATGTATGTATATGTATATATATATATATATATATATATATATATATATATATATATATATATATATAGAGAGAGAGAGAGAGAGAGAGAGAGAGAGAGAGAGAGAGAGAGAGAGAGAGAGAGAGAGAGAGAGAGAGAGAGAGAGAGAGATACAAATAGTTACTTATAATTAGGATAGAATCACTCTCTTCAAATGAAAAGCTAAGAAAATACCAACACCCTCAATACAGGGCTTAATGGAAGTCAGAACCTATGAGATAAATAATGAAAATGAAGCTGAATTGTAACAGGATTCGTCTATGATAAGACTTATTTTTTAAATAAAAATATTTATATATATACACAAATTATATATATATATCATTTGCTTAGTTAACTTTTCTTGCCTTATTCCACTTTGCATGAATCCATGATCATGATATGGAAAACATTGTTACACACCCAAATTGTTTTCATAAATCAGCCCAAATTAGATTGCGGTGGAATAAATTTGCCATTAATATTCAAATGTAATCAGACCTCCGCTCAGACTACACCATAAAGGGTTTATATTGGGATTTTTTTTTAATCATTTGTGTTCAATTTTTGGGGGTGCTCTAAGGACACATACGAAAACTGCTTAATCCAACGATGATTTGAGGAAAATCCCTTACGGCTATCACAAGCAATCCATTCCTTGCGAATTACTATTTTCTAATCCCTTCAAAACTCACTTTAAAATTCTGCTGTATTCTTTTCTGTAACTGAATTACAGCTCTAGATGGTTTACATAATTTCTTATGAATCCTTTGAACACTAAATAAATATCATATATATCAAGGCATAAGAAGATGGAGTTTCAACACAAGAATTCTTTACTACGCAATATTCTTATGCTAAATTCGTGTTTAAAATGAATCTAGTAAACAAAGATTCAACTTTACATTTCATCAAAGTACAATTCGTCTCCGATTGATACATGGTAGTAAAAACATGAAGCAGCCAATGAACAATGCCATCATTAGTCACTGTATTGTTTTTTATGTAAGCCTGCAAAATCTATTGGGTGCCCTTGACGGCAACTTTGGGTGACGAAACAAAAGATAAAAAGGTTAATGAATGATATTGGAAGCATGATAGACTGACATAGGTAAGGAAAAGAGAAGCACGTAGAGAGGTCCTCAGCTAAGAGAACATGAAGGAGCAGTCGCCAAATCATACATTCTGACATTCGTTATTTCAACAGCGCAAATCTAAAAACAAGACTACCTCGATAGATAAGGTGCATACAGAAAATTCGATAAAAACCTAAATTAAAGATAATCCAACCATATAATTCTTGATAAGACAAAATATCTTTGTTCAATAAGCATTTAGCGCTATATTTTACTCGTAACATTCTCTGTACCATTATATAAAGTTTCTATGTAAGTCTATAATTACAAATTTCCAGTTTTGCAATGGTGTTTATTACATAAATTACGTCGTAAATTAATTCCTATTTTTCCTATAAAGATGTATGAGCAGACAGCAGCAATATATAAAGTAATCTCCGTCATACAAGGGAAGGAGAATGGGAAAGGTAAAAATAAATGCTGAGAAATAGAGCAATGGGGAAGTAAAATGCCTCCTGAAATAATATAAATAACACATAACAAAGTAGTAATAGAAGATCAGAATAATTGGAGTTGAGAATAATGCTAAACAAAATCTGTGAATTTCCATGTACATATCTGTAATGACCAGCTGATGGGAAAAATTCTCAGATGCATTTCTAGTCTAAAATATTCTTTGATGCGTTAATAAAACTAACTTTGAGACACACTGAACCAATAAGCAAGATTTTTATCATTCTCAAAAGAGTAATGGAAGAATTTTACTATAAATTCCGAGAATTTTTATTTGTTTCCCAAATTTTTGACAATTACTATATCTTCGTATTTCATAACTAACTTCAATATATTTTTTCTTTTTATAAATATTTCCCTATTATACTATATTTTTGTTTTTCAGAACTACTACTATATTAAAACTTAATTTCTGAAAAGGATAAATATTCTGATATGATTTTTTTTTAGATTTAGACCCAAAAAAAGTAGTTTATCTCGGGAATTGAAAAATATGAAGGAAATAAAACGAAATGTAAAAGAAATCTTATGTAAAATGAGAGGAAATGTAACTAAATCTTACAAAAAGGAGGAATGTAAATAGATCTAATGTAAAATGAGAGGAAATGTAACTAGGATTTATATAAATGGAAAATGAAAGAAAATTAGAACAAACCTTTGTCAAAGGAAGACAGAATACAAAATTCTAAATCGTATCAATGTACGAGTTAATGAAGATAATCAACTTCATTAATTTTTGCAGCTGCAATCGAGATGGTGTGCTAATAATTACCCAAATCAAGCCAAGTCATGATGGATGGAAATATTTCTTTTTCATTGTTTTATGTATTTTTGGGAAGTTAGTTAGGGCCATGGAGGTGGTGTCTTGCAGCAAAAAAAAAAAAAAAAAAAAAAAAAATTGTACATCGTCACTATCTTAAGAGGCGGACCAAGGTCTGAATTCAAAAATATTATTGCAAATATTTTTTAACGATTCGGTTTCTAACATCAAATAACATTCCACTGCAATTCCCCAGGGATACGTTTTCTTCTTGGCTTAAATGCAAAATGCACGATCAAAATTTGCATAATATGATAACCTTGGCATATTTTTAAAGCGACTAATAATATATTTTTTGGCTGTAGGAAAATTAAATTATTTTTGGCTGTATGAAAATTAAATGGCCTTAATAATGTCGTTTCAGAGCAAGCACCATTTTCCTACTATTACAAATGAAAATTCTGCTGAAAATGTCGCAGTATTCTATAAATGAATTCAGTTTGAATTCGTTTGAATTTCAATCTCCCTGTAAGGTGTATTGGTGGGGAATGATTAATTATCAAAGTTTTACCGGAACGTAGAAGAAAACTCATATGGCAAAAAATATTTTCAATAAAGTCAACTTCTCTGTTAAAAATAACAAGTAACTAAGAAGAGGGAGCTTTTCATAATCAATTTCTCTGCTAAAAAAAATGTGGGCTTGCATTGTTTTATTATCAGTTTGTAAAGATAATTAACTAGATATTAAATTCAGCCATTAAATTCGTCATAATAGGCTAGTATGAATTTGTTGCATAACTATCATACATTGTTAAGTTTCTTGTAGTTCCTATAGAATTATTTATGGAAATATGCTGCTACTTCAAAATTCTTTTGAAAATATTCTCATTTATCAATCATACTGTAGTTTCTGGTTTAAAGGATTTAGTCATTAAATGAACTAACCATCAAGTTCCATATTACAAATCAATTACAAAAAAAAAGTGTGAAGACCTTTTCTTAGTTATCATCCCCCTGACTATCTTTAAGAAATAAAGATATTTTTTACCTCTATAAAAAAAATTTTTGTCAAGGAGGCTACAGGGGCTACTCGTTATATTAGCCTTCCGACATGTTTTTGAATACGTTTGTTACTGAAAACTTTGAAATCAAATAGGAATAGTAGCGTGGCGGGTTAGCACCCTTCCTGACACAGGTTCAAAGCCTGTAGTGGAGGGACAGCTTCTCTCTAAAAAATAAGATTTGATTATTTGGTAAACGCAACTAAAAAGAAGTAAAAGACCAAGGCATGTGGCCTCTATGTGGCCTCTTTATTTGTATATGTCTGATGAGTGTAACGAGTAGAATCAGTACTATATTTCATACAGTATTTGTCGTAAGTTTTCTCTTTAGCTCTTGTTCCTCCGTTATAATAACCGGAATAATCACCTTCCTACCGTTCATTTCTTGGTGGTAGATCACTCTTAGTTACTGGTCTATTTATGTTGGTTGTTTTACGGTAACTTTAAGAAGTATAAAAGTGAGCAACTGTAGCGTATGAATATTTAAAGACTTTCACTTTAAATATATATATATATATATATATATATATATATATATATATATATATATATATATATATAAACTATATATATAATATATATATATAATATATATATACATATATAA
>NC_090762.1:14664021-14669021 GCF_036898095.1 Palaemon carinicauda | reverse complement strand
GCAATGTAATTGTACAGCGGCTACTTCCTCTTGGTAAGGGTAGAAGAGACTCTTTAGCTACGGTAAGCAGCTCTAACAGAAAGATACTCAAAAATCAAACCATTGTTCTCTAGTCTTGTAGTGCCATAGCCTCTGTATCATGGTCTTCCACTGTCTTGGATTAGAGTTCTCTTGTTTTAGGGTACACTCGGGCACACTATTCTATCTCATTTTTCTTCCTTTTGTTAAAGTTCTTATAGTTACATAGGAAATGTTCATTTTAATATCGTTATTGCTCGTACATTATCTTATTTTTCCTTGTTTCCTTTCCTCACTGGGCTACTTGCCCTGTAAAAGCCCCTGGGCTTATAGCATTCTGCTTTTCAAACTAGGGTTGTAGCTTAGCAAGTAATAATAATAATAATAATAATAATAATAATAATAATAATAATAATAATAATAATAATAATAATAATAATAATAATGCCGTGCATTAATGTGTATCTATTTATGTATGTAAATATATCCTTTGCGAGTTTCTTTTTTTTTCCAGAACAAATATTTCACGACCATAGTTTCAATTATGTTATTTTCTGCCCTTGAACTTAAAATTTTGTCTAAATTACATAGATTGATCTCAAAAATTATAAATTAGAAGTATGATGGAAGTAGAAAGGTTTCAAAGGTCAAACTATCACTCCAACGACTCTATTTCCTCAAGTAACAACCCCCCCCCCGGGAAAAAAAATTTAGGAAAAACCGATCTCTGATCCAATTACCTTAAGCCGAGTTCTGGTGTGCTATGATTAGGGAATTTCTATGTATTTCATTGTGTGCATAATCTAGTCCCAAAATATAATCTATTTTATCGATAAAGTCCGAAGCCTAAACTTTCTTCCTTGGAATAAAATACTTTATATGTATGAGGAGTAGTCAGAAGTCTTCTAACAAATATAAAAAGTTCTCAAAGTGTTAGATTAAAAGTTTTACCTCATAACGCTATCCCAAAAAAATGCCTCTCTTATAGGGGAGGAAATAATGGTCTAGGAAATCGAAAAACTGATCTAATGTACAATATGAAAAAATAAAAATAAAATTTGCATCAGTTAGATCCATATATGCTAAGCGAATTTATTTATGAAATTTCTGAATAAATTCTAGAATAATTTGTCTTATGTATTACCCTTCATCATTTTATAAAAATTATCAGTTTGTAAAACGACTAATCTTACAAAGGACATTCCAAACTCCATTAAAAATACCATAGGGACACGGCAGAAGTAAAGCGAGGCAGTCTGCATTTTTCACACACACCCACACACACGCACATACAAATACTGCAGTAAGGTTGTGCGTCACGGAAATATGGAGGACCGAACGTTAAAATCGAGGCTAAATTCAGTGACGAATTAAAATCTCGAATAAATGGATTGTTGATCCAAACAATAACAGTTAATAAAACAACCTGATACCTCGTAGTTGTTGATCAGTAATTTTATCTTTATCGCCTTTTAGTCAACATTGCCCGTCACATTATTCAGCCTTCACAAAAAAGATGAACGCAAATGCTTTTTCAACAAGATGACTGACACGAGATTCATTTTATATTTCAACTGATCCATCTTCCTTATTTTTCTTATATATTTTTTTCATTTAATAGGTTACTTTCCCTATCCGAGTCCTTGGACGTAAAGCGTTCTATTTTTTTCAAAATAGAGTTGCAAGTCTGGATAATGATGATGATGATGATGATTTTAAATCATATCATTTTATGGTATTACACGCAAGTACACTCTACCCACAGGCACTTGTTAGCACTCCCATCAAAGATATGTCTTCATCTATAACCTTTTCTCGACAGTTTCCAAGTACTTTCACAAATTTGCCTGTTCTCAGCTTACATACTTATATCAATATTCTAACCAACACAATTCCATTTTCCATCAAATATCCAAATAACCCCGTAATTTAATATCTACAGTCTGTCTACGACGAGCAAATAATGGTATTTGAGAAATCGGGGCTGTTTTGGAACTTCTGATGACTAACATTCAAATCATTCATTCTCAATTTCATATATTATCAAGGGTTTCTGTCAAACAACCAAATTATTTCAATATCACTACCATGAAAACTACCAATGTAACAAATATACATTTAAAAATTTCTGCTCCATACAAAATTAATAATTAGCCAAATTTATAGATCTTACGTAAGCTATTCACGGCGAATGATACCGAATGTTCATTGAGGATAAATACGACATTCTCATGCCATAGCCAATCCTCAAAAATCTTTTCTATGTTAAGTGAGAGTACTTACTTCTGCCCTTTATCTATAGCTTAATTTAGGGCTGTCTTGAAATCTTTCATTTCTTTATTAAAAAAATAATTTAAGGCTTATTATGTTAATTTGTATTGCCATAAAACAACCCACAGCACTGAGTAACATGCCATATTGCCCTCAACTAAATAGCAAATCTGTGAATTCAAAAAGATAATGTTACGGGTACAGTGTGAAGGTTTAATAATAGCATATTTAGCAGTGAAATAAATAATAAAGGAAATATATCATATAAAGTGAATTATTGTAGATAATTTTCCTAACTACATAAAATAATTTATATAAACTTTTATGTTGGTATATATCAAAGTGGCTTTAATTAATTTTCAACCAAATAAATCCCAGGTTTCCTATGAATTCGTTTTAAAATCGGACAAATTTTTAATCTATTCAATCATACTTAAGAGAAATCCTATTTACTAATTTATTGTGTATGATCCTATATTCTGAATTTGAGAGAGAGAGAGAGAGAGAGAGAGAGAGAGAGAGAGAGAGAGAGAGAGAGAGAGAGAGAGAGAGAGAGAGAGAGAGAGTCATTCATGTGTGTTTTCATGTTTATTTTTTGGGGTGGATATTGGCATTTATTATGATATATACTAACATAAAAACACTTGTAGATTATTTTAAACATACACTACCCCTATTATTTTACTTTAAATCATAGACCTCTAAAGATGTCAATAAAGTAATATATATATATATATATATATATATATATATATATATATATATATATATATATATGTATATATATATATATATATATATATATATACATATATATATATATATATATATATATATGTATATATATATATATATATATATATATATATATATATATATATATATATACATATATATATATATATATATATATATGTGTGTGTGTGTGTGTGTGTATATATATATATATATATATATACATACATTCATATATAAATATATACATATATACACACAAATATATATATATATATAATATATATATATGTACAGTATATATATATATATATATATATATATATATACATATATATATATATATATATATATATATATATATATATATGTGTGTGTGTGTGTGTGTGTATAATGTGTGTACACATAAATACAATATAATACAGTCAAGGGCGTTAGCGGTTCTATGATATATATCAGTCACCTACTCTCTCTCTCTCTCTCTCTCTCTCTCTCTCTCTCTCTCTCTCTCTCTCTCTCTCTCTCTCTCTCTCTCTCTCTCTCTCATCCACATTTAGTCTAATTTTTGGCTGTATAATGAAATACAAGCAGTGCTGGCGGAAAAAAAGTATAATATAAAAAAAGTTGGAAACCGAGTTTTACGGTCATAAACTTTCCATACTTCAGTGTAAGTAAGCCGAGATGTGTATTTAGCGTTAACGAGATTTTCCCCACACTTTTAATGCGATCTTACATCGAAGGATTTAGAATTGTACTTTTACATCTTGAACTGCAGAGTGATACACCAATGTCGCTATAGACAATGACACAAATACCTTCGAGGGTTCAATTCTTTATGAAATAAATGATTGATGACGGAAGTTACTTGAAAATAAATCTGTGGAGTGGATTATTTGTAATGGTTGTACATTGATTAACACTCATTATCGTTGTTATTATTACTATTATCATTAGCTAAGCTATAACCCTAATTGGAAAAGCAGGATGTTGTATGCCCAAGGACCCTCCAACAGGTAAAAGTAGCCCAGTCAGGAAAGGCAATAAAGAAAAAAATACAAGAGAAGCAATGGGCAATTAATATAAAGCACTTTAAGAACAGTAACAACATCAAAACAGATCTCTCATATATAAAGTATAAAAAGAGACTCATGTCAGGCTGTTTAACATAGACATTCGCCTGATTAGGAATATCATTTCACAACTTGGTCAGAGACGCCAATGCTTTTGTTCCACTCAATTTAAGAGTTCTAACGTTATTTGGGGTTTATCAATGTCAAACTAGCTTAGTTATTTCATTTCATACCTCAAAATTACTAAACGCTTACATAACGGTTTTACGTTATCATTTCAGAAGCAATGCAAAAATTCGAATTTCAATAAGGCCTTTTAACTATGACCTATTTGCAATGTTTGGTTGCTTCACACGAACTCCTCATAAGTGGGTTCATTCCGAATTTGGGCGTTTCGAGCATTGGTGTGACAGTAGTTGATATTATTTCGTTTTATCTAACATCACTGCATCAAATAATAATGCTAATGATAATGATAATATAAATAAAAATGAAAATAAAAAATCATAATAAAAATAAATTATTATTATTATTATTATTATTATTATTATTATTATTATTATTATTATTATCGTCAAAAGCTATTTATTAGCTTGAACATTTTTCAATTTCCTTACATCAATTCATATTTGTATTACCAATGGAAACAAAGAAACAAAGACATTTTTATCACTCAGACTATCTTCGCTGAAACTAATAACAAATCCTTGGCATTCCTCAATACCACAAGGGTTCACAAAGGAATGTAACTTCAAAAGTCAATTTATCGCATATCTGAACATAAGCACACACACACACTCGCGCACACACTCGAACGCACACAACCAAAGGCCCCAATGCCTAAACAATCACATACATGATCATTTGACACACTGTCAATTAGCGAAGCATTAAAATTTCATCCCT
>NC_090762.1:14654021-14659021 GCF_036898095.1 Palaemon carinicauda | reverse complement strand
TGGTACTATCATTAATATAGATCTCTCTTATATAAACAATGAAGAAACATTTGTCAACCTATTCAACATTAAAACAATTTTTGCAAGTTTGAACCTCTGAGTTCCTCCGATTCAACCACCAGAATAGAAAGATAATTTCACATTCTGGTCACAGCTGGAATAGAATTTATAGAATACTGTGTAATGTTGAATCTTGAGGTGAAGGCAAGTGCTGAAAGAATTATTCGCCTATGTATGGGTTGAAAACACAATAGGAACCTGGCTTCACCTGAGTAATATAACACACAACACAAGTTTTATTATCTCGTCGGTAACAATGACAAAAACTGGTTGACCTTATTCTTAATCAAAACCTTTAGCGGTAAAAAAAAAAATCCCTGTCAAATTTGAATTTATCCCAGAAATTATCCGCTTGAAAATTGTCTGCTACTAGCAAGCAATCAAGTATGTAGTAACGCACTCTCTGTGAGAGAGAGAGAGAGAGAGAGAGAGAGAGAGAGAGAGAGAGAGAGAGAGAGAGAGAGAGAGAGAGCGAGAGAGAGAGAGAGAGAGAGATTGCTGGCCAGCATTTCTTTTCCTATTTGCAATTTCCCTTTACGACTGTAATGTAGACTGCTCAGTTTTTATTTGTTGATAAAGAATTCCAGTTTGCTTGGTACAACGCAATTTCAGAACCACGGGAGTGAAACGAATCTGTGTAACGTTTGCTTTAAATGCTGGTCTTTTCCGCATGGGACTGCTACAAGATATATACATAATTTGGATTAAAAGAATATTTCAGAGGTTACAGTATATGCAGAGTTATAGTCCAATTAGTGTGTGTACAGTATATATATATATATATATATATATATATATATATATATATATATATATATATATATATATATACATATATATATACATACATATATATATATATATATATATATATATATATATATATATATATACATACATATATATATATATACATTATATATATATATATATATATATATATATATATATATATATATATATATATATATATATATATATATATAATGTGCGTATTATCATCAATAATAATAATAATAATAATAATAATAATAATAATAATATACACAAACACCTTTATTAATAATAAAGAGCCATATACAAACAACGTCTTTTGCATTGGATCCATTCGTTCTCTGAAAGGAAGCTCTACAAGTGGGTGTCGGTCGGCAGTTAAGAAGAAATACGGCCCTTGGGGAACGACACTAAATTCATGTTAAAATAGAATAGTCCAATTTATTCAGATCTCGAAGCTTGCATCTACGTGGTTCCATGTTGATCACTGCTATAATTTCACTTGGCTATAGCGTGCACTGGAGCACAGCAAGAATAAATTTTGATCATAATTTTAGCTTTGGTATCATGTGCTCAACAAAAAGGATACATTAGATACTATTCAGAATAACACCGCCCCCTTTCCCTGGTATAAGTGTGTGCGTGTGTGTGCGCGGGCACGTCTGGCTGTCAATCTGGCACAAAATCTATTGAAATTCCAAATGTCTAACAAAAGATAGATTATAGCTACTTTTTAGAACAGGCTGTCTGTCTGTCTGGTTGTTCATCAGTCTGTCCGAATGTCATCCAAATTGTGGTGTTAGGTTTAACTTCATAATAGGCAAAAGACTCTCTCTTTAACTAGTTCATTCAACACTTGTAATTATCATCAGCATTATCATCATTATTATTATTATTATTATTATCATTATTATTATCATTATTATATAATTTCAATCATATACACCTACATATACAGTATATATATATATATATATATATATATATATATATATATATATATATATATATATATATATATATATATATATTTCAAATAAGCCATATATATTAATACATTAAAGTCTGGATTCTCTTAACGACCTCGGGATCAGAACCCAAGGCGGAACCGCCCAAAGGCTGATATCGGACCGGCGGGAATTTGAACCCTCGTCCAGGATATCTGTATGCCAGTGACCATACCACTCCGCCACGAAGAAAGATAAAAGTCAATGACAATTCTTCTATACATATACCTGTCAAATTCAGGTTTTCTGTACTTAGAATTGAAATCAACCGATATCATAGTCTTTGGGCGGTTCCGCCTTGGGCTCTGATCCCGAGGTCGTTAAGAGAATCCAGACTTTAATGTATTAATATATATGGCTTATTTGAAATATGAAAGAAACACGTTTAAATGTGCAAAAAATTTATCATTAATCGAATGCCAAGTCCCAAACCTACCAATTAGCTACGATGGTGAAGATGGGTTGATTTCAATTCTAAGTACAGAAAACCTGAATTTGACAGGTATATGTATAGAAGAATTGTCATTGACTTTTATCTTTCTTCGTGGCGGAGTGGTATGGTCACTGGCATACAGATATCCTGGACGAGGGTTCAAATCCCCGCCGGTCCGATATCATAGTCTTTGGGCGGTTCCGCCTTGGGCTCTGATCCCGAGGTCGTTAAGAGAATCCAGACTTTAATGTATTAATATATATGGCTTATTTGAAATATGAAAGAAACCCGTTTAAATGCGCAAAAAAATTTATCATATATATATATATATATATATATATATATATATATATATATATATATATATATATATATATATATATATATATATATATATATAAAGAGAGAGAGAGAGACAACATGTCTCCCTGTTGAAAGCCGCATGTAATATTAATGTTGGAAGTCGAAAGCCGTGAGCAACATTCATGTTGAAAGTCGAAAGCCGTAAGCAACATTTATGTTGAAGGTCGAAAACCACAAGCAACATTTATGTTAAAAATCGAAAGCCGTAAGCAACATTTATGTTAAAAGTCGAAAGCAACATTTATGTTGAAAGTCGAAAGCCGCAAGCAACATTTATGTTGAAAGTACAAAAGCCGCAAGCAACATTTATGTTGAAAGTCGAAAGCCGTAAGCAACATTTACGTCGAAAGTCGAAAGCCGTAAGCAACATTTATGTTGAACATCGAAAGCCTCAAGGGTTTATGTTGAAAGACAACTAAGTCGCATGCTACATGTAGCCTGTGTTGCCTCAGTGGAATCTCGCCTTTAAAACATAAGGTATTTACAACTCAAAGATATATGGAGAGGAAAATGATGGACTAACACTAAATGACAGAAAAAGAGCAACATGGATATGACAGGAAACTAAAGATAAGAATATTCTAAGAACGTGTAAAAAAAAGAAATGGACATGGGCAGGACATGTAATGAGAACGACAGATAATAGATGGGCATTACAAAAAATAGAGAATGCTAAAAAATAGGGGAAGGAAAAGAAAAGCAATGGATTGACGAACTAACAAAATTTGCGCGCATATACTGGTATAGAACGATCATAAAGGACATATTATTATCATTATTACTTGCTAAGCTACAACCCTAGTTGGAAAAGCAAGATGCTATAACCCCTGGGGCCCCAAAAGTGTAAATAACCCAGTGAGGAAAGGAAACAAGGAAAAATAAAATATTTCAAGAACAGTAACATTAAAATAAATATTTCCTACATAAACTATATAAACTTTAACAAAACATGAGGAAGATAAATTAGATAGAATAGTGTGCCCGAGAGAACTCTAACCCAAGACCGTGGAAGTCCATGGTACAGAGGCTATGACACTACCTACATATGTAACAAATACATTTAAAGGACTTCAGTGGTTAATGTTAATATACGATTTCTTTTTCTGGTGCCATTTATTTGATAAGAATGATAACTGAGTATGAAACTTTTAATGTCATCAGTTTATACTACGTTTTTTATTTTAACATTTACAATACTTTCGCCTGAATATGAAGATTATCATATCAATAGAGAATGCAATCACAAATATTCACATGAGTTTATCAACCCAGGGGAAATGGGAAGTGCGTATCTTCGTAGATTAGAAAATATTCCGGACTACTTCCCTCCCTTGAGGTCGACCTTTACTACATTAGGATCAGTGACAATTAGCAGAGTGACGCACAAAGAAAAAAATAATTCTAAGCGCTGAAAACATCAGCTTTATGATTTTGTGCTGTTGTTTGTATTAGAGGAGTCTTTCTTCATTTTAGATTGCATTTCAGTCGAACAAACAGGAAGTATACATTTTACAGAGTGCATGAAAAGTCAGTGTCTGGGGCTTGCATCGTCCAATTCCTCCAACATACATAAATATTCAGTTGAACTTTAAAAATATCAGATATTCATAAGGCTTAGACAGTATTTTCCAAAACGTTTGTATGCATGGCGAGTTCTACATTTAAGTATTAAGGATAGAAAGAGTATTTTGCTTTTCCTTCATTTTAAAAAATGAAGAAAAAGCAAAATGTTTAATATATAGATACATAGTACGGACGTTTGGAATTGAAAAAAGAAATATGCACCAGGATATGTCCTTTGATATTGTCAGATTTTTCTACGTATTCACTTTCCTATGAATGAGAGGAAAGCAGATATTTTGAAAGACATATTCTGCCTTTTACAATAACATACATTTATTATTTTTCTTTCCTTTTCTTTTCTTAATTCCCCTTCTCCTCTTCTAATCACTAGGAAAAAGTTGTTTCATTTCGCATTACTTATACCAACAAAAATGAATTAAGGGAGAGGAACGTTTGAATAAATGTATCAAGATTGAATGGTAATTAGATTGACAAGTTTTAAGATTGATCGATGAAAATGAACTGGCGTCGCCACACGACTCTAGAAAATATTTTTGTGCTATTTACACAAATTTAGAATGTTTATTTATAAATAGTAATAAATTCGTTTAAGCTATGAAAGAACACATCGGTAATTAAGATATTTAGTAGCCAGGAAAAATAGTCTACACCAAAATAACGTCTTTTTATTTGAGATTAAAAAGTAGCCTCCTGTTTCAACGATGATTAGAAATCTAATACTGATTCAAAATAAACTGCTCGTGAATTCCCATAATTAAAACCGTACCTACTGCAAGCAA
>NC_090762.1:14646521-14649021 GCF_036898095.1 Palaemon carinicauda | reverse complement strand
ATATATATACATATATATACAAGTATATGCATATATACATATATACATACATATATATACATATATATATATACAGTATATATATATATATATATATATATATATATATATATATATATATATATATATATATATATATATACTGTACATCGTAAAAGTCACCAGTAGACCCTAAACATACCCATACATACATACACAAATACATACATACGTACATAAATATATATATATATATATATATATATATATATATATATATATATATATATATATATATATATATATATATATATATATTTATATAGTGTTTGTGTGTGCTGTAAAGGACAGTTCAATGACGAAGGTAACTAAACTCAATAACAAATTTTGAACTCATGTGGCCGTTGTCACTATCTGACAACTTTACCGAGGACTCAAAATAAAAATAAAAATCTCGTTTGCGGAAGTTAATCTCGTGTGTCTGTCTACCTACATTTTACGTCATACACATTTTCAAACACTTCTCTCGCACTATTCACCTCTTCTCGAAATATATTTTAGGAATGAAATTGATAATGGAATGAGCAAAATAAGACTGAATTCCCAAGCAGACTTTGAACTAGTGTCCACCTAATAACTTGGAAAATTAATGACGTTGAGTATTTGCGTTATTGTTCCAGTGGAATCCTTGAAATTGTGAAATAAAAAATAATATAAATTTGGAAACATCATAATATCGTAGATTGGGGTTTCCAGCAATTGTATGCTCTTTCATGTTGTTTCCTATATTATTACTTCTTTAGTCTATTTTTATCATTGCAATCAATTTTAGCATTTATTTTCCTATTTTCCTACGATTGCTACAGTATATATATCGTTTATTTTTAGCTGAAATTGTTGAAGAGCAGTTCATTTTGAACCAGTATTAAATTTCCAATCATTGTAGAAACATTAAACGACTTTTTAATCTCAAACAGAATGACATTAAATTGCAAGTTATTTTGGAGTTGACTATTTTCCAGGTCACTAAATATCTTAGTAACCGATGTTTCTTTCGTAGCTGACACAAATTTATTATTATCTATAAATGAACTTTCTTAATTTGTCTAAATCGCACAAAAATATTTTCTTGTGAGGTGTGGCGACACCAGTTCCTTTTTTTTCGATCAATCTTAATAATTGTCAATCTTATTACCATTTAATATTGATACATTTCTTCAAATGTTTTTCTCCATTAGTTCATTCTTGTTTGTATAAGTATTGCGAAATCAACTAACTTTTTCCTAGTGATTAGGAGAGGAGCAGCATTGCGAAAAGAAGTGGGCATTCATTCCTGGTATTGTAGAATATCGTACAATTATCTCTGGGTTTATTTTTGGTGACCTGCAATCGACACATTAAAATCTAATAGTCTAGTTACTGAATGAAATCCTCTAAACACATTCATTAGGTGACTAGATCTTACTGATATCTATTCAATTTCTCATTCATGTGCTTTATGGAATTATGAGTACTAGAATTGAAATACAATCTTAACTCTTTAACCTATGTTAAGCAAAAGCTGTTTGGTTCCTTTACATAATTATTTCATTATCTTTTTTTACCTTTACAATTTATTAAAAATATTTCATTTTTACATATTCGTGTATGTTGCCATTTTTTCTTTGCTTCGAAAGCTTTATCGTTTTGAAGCCTTGCTGTTTTCATTATTTATTTCTTGTATACACTTCCGACAAAGAAAACAAGCATTTTTCATAGATTTAATCATTCTACTAACAGGCAACAACTCGGCTTGCTCTTCCCGTAATCGTAATGGATTCTACTAGCGGGAAAAAATGGAATCAAGAAAAAACAAGAGAAAAAAAAAAGAGAAAAAAAAACAACTGAACATTAGCGTAAATAAAACCATTATTCGACTGCAAAGGTTTTGCAAAATATGAGCTGGTGTTTTTCGTACTTTCTCGGCTTGTATAAATATTTTTGTAATTCAGCGGCCCATTAGATAAGTGGAAAAGCTCTACGAATTTTACGTAATGAACGAGAAGGTTGGCTGCTGCGGTTCCAAGGCCAGAACTGTATTAATCAATTTTCGTTGTATTTTCATGAAATAAATAACTATATATTTGACGTTATAACGTACTCGACATAGCATAAGATAATCCTGGGTATTATAATTTCCCATTGTTTCAATGAGCAGTGAATTCTGAGAGAGAGAGAGAGAGAGAGAGAGAGAGAGAGAGAGAGAGAGAGAGAGAGAGAGAGAGAGAGAGAGAACAGGTATCACTTACAAACATTTGAGCTATGTAAAACTGGTTTAAATTGAGATTTATCCACGTGTATTTATGTGCGTCTCTCTCTATATTGTCATGTATCAATGAAATGAAATTCTTGTATGCTATGGCATTTATTTTTTAAATGATTAAGGACAGTTATAAAGAAGAATAAAATTCCTCATATCCTCCATTCAATAATTACCGTTTGGATTAGCCGGGCTTAAAGGATTAACCATATAGGATCTGAA
>NC_090762.1:14634021-14636521 GCF_036898095.1 Palaemon carinicauda | reverse complement strand
AGAGAGAGAGAGAGAGAGAGAGAGAGAGAGAGAGAGAGAGATTTAAGAATTACTAGACACTAATGTCTTTTTAGAATACAGTAGCAGTTTTGGGCGTTTCATCTTTGGATTGTTCAGAAGAATTGCACGTTGACCGAATCCTTCTCTCGCTATGGCTCTCAGTCCATATTAGCTCCCAATTACGCGGTCCTATTCACCAAAGTACTCTAATCAAAGGCTCGTCTTGTTTGTTAATGGTAGTGGTAAACAAAATTATTTTCTAATCTATATTTCTTTTGACTGTCCTCTTTTTTACTTTTCAAACAGAAACACATCCCAAATTTCTCAGAAATGCTACAAATACCGAATATGCTGAATGAGTGAATGTCCGTGGAAATTATCTTCCTTTACAGTAGCTTCTTAATACAGTTTTAGAGCTGCCAATGAATTTCCCAGGAAAGTGACATTGGAAGAAAAGTGCTACAAAATGAGCTTGTAATATTATCATTTTTTTTTTTTATTTAGTAAATCCTGAATGATACAAGAAGCTGCAGAGGAAGAAAAACGTGTCGTCCGTACTCTGATGGTGATATATATATATATATATATATATATATATATATATAATATATATATATATATATATATATATATATTATATGTATATATATATATATATATATATATATATATATATATATATATATATATATATATAATATATATATATATATATATATATATATATATGTTGACAGCAGGCCGGGAGGAAAAAGGAAACGAAGAATTGACTAGCGCTTTCGTGATATCATTACACCTCTTCACGAATAAAACGAAAGCGCTAGTCAACACTTCGTTTCCTATTTCCACCCGGCCTGCTGTCATCTTGAGACATTAGACGTTCCAGCGATTTGTCGTTAATACATATATGTGTGTATATAACTATATATATATAACTATATATATATATATATATATATATATATATATATATATATATATATATATATATATATATATATATATATATATATATAGTTATATATAGTTATATGAGTGATTTTCCATGTAGCATCACAGTAGGCTTCTATGTGTTGTGTCCCCTGAACTGTCTTCTCATGTGCAAAGCATAATGACACAGGTACTAGCATGCACCCTCCAAAGACTTATAAGTAATTAGTCTTAACAATACAACAGAAACATCCACACAAGTTATCAACCTGCAATATGCTGATAGCTCTGCCATTTTGGCTCACGCCCCAGTGTCGATGCAAGACATCTTATACTCCCTATTTTCAATATTTCAGGTACTTGGCTTACAGATAAATACATGAAAAACAGAATTCATATTTGAGCAAACTTAAGAAAATCAGAAATTGCCTGTCTTTATCATTAATGATATATAAATGTAAGCGGTGCTATTTTTCGAATACTTTGGTAACAATGACTCTTCTACCATTGACATCGATGATGATATAGACTGAGGAAATAAAAAGAACTTTGCTGAATTAAAAACTAAGACTGAATACCGAAGTTCAAGATTATGTAGTGGTACGCATATCCACTCTCGTCTATGGTGCCTACAGTGATACTACCTCAAACAACTGGAACATTACAATTACAACTGGAACATTTTCATATTGCATGCTTGAAAACGATTGTGGGCCTAGCTTGGAAAGATCAGATTACAAAGAGAGAGAGACTGGAATGATCATGTCGCAAAAGCATAGAAACCATGCTCATCTTCTTCTTTGTCTACATCTTTTTCCACTTCTATGTGGGGTCGATGTTTTTGGTCAGCTTTTTCCATCTACCTCCGTCCCACACCTCATCACCGAGAAGCCATGCTCATCCAATGTCTATTATGTCGGACAAAAGGCAACCGTAATTAAGTTTATACATGCAACTAAAAACAGCCATCGAAGACTAAGTGATCCCAAGCAAGGGTACAAAGACCAGAGTCAATATTAGAGACTAGTGAAATTCCACCGACTAACCTGGAAACCGTCGCTAGCAATCATGTGGTCTGGAGGATGAGTATTAAAACCGAGGTCACTCCCTGGAGTATAATGGCCCTACGAATCTCATCTCAAAAGGCAGAAGATTGATTGATTGATTTGAGCTTTTCTGGCATTCAGACATCTAAGGTCACTGACACCGAGAAAACTTGTAACCGAAATTTCCTCTCGACCCCAAATCGTCATCTGCGTTCATCATACGGCAATGTATGTAAGTCCAGGATTTCCCTGGTGAGCCGCAACAATGCCGAGATGGCAGTAAGAGTAGCAGCATGTATGAGAATTGATCATACTATCTCATTTACAGAGGGACATCCCTTAACAAGTAGTTATTGATTACAATGTACTGCTTAAATCAAGATAAGCTAATATGATTAGTACTAAACACTAAACTGGTTTTCATTTCCAGGACCCGAACTGCTGTGATGGCTTAAAAGGCCTTTTCTTTGGGCTCTCACCATGTGCTCATGCCATTCAGCACGAGAGATGAGAACAAATTTGAG
>NC_090762.1:14624021-14629021 GCF_036898095.1 Palaemon carinicauda | reverse complement strand
TCATACTTTATCAACTAAGTCACATGGTAAACTAATAGGTTTATATTTTGAGGGATATAAAATGGTTAAAAATATTTTAGATCCAAAATGTAGCTATATCAACAACAAATCAGATATGTCCTATTTTATCTTGGGATTTTGGCTTTTCAACAAGCAAATTATTTTCAAGAGTTATACTCTTCAAGTAATTATATAAAATTGAATACTTGAGAAACCGTTTCACAATGCCACGACTAAGCGGTTCAAGTTTATCCAACCGCAGAGAAAAAAATAACATTATCATCTATTATTCATTATTTATTATTTTTTATTAATTATCATTATCATTATTATATTTATTATCATTATCATTATTAGCCGAGTTAAATCATTAGTTGTTAGCTTGGAATATTTCTTCTGGATAGAGAGAGCACCGATAATCTTAAAAGACTTAACAAGTCGTCTTTTTTTTTTTTTCTTTTTTTTTTTTTTTGTGAAATTGAAAAAGAAACTGACGGATGAGTTTCTCAAAGGTAAATATTCTAAATCTTTCATTCTACCATATAATAATAATAATAATAATAATAATAATAATAATAATAATAATAATAATAATAATAATAAATTTGAGTGAAGTTGAACAAACAATAGGGATTGTGATGATAAGGTAAGTATGACAAAGTAACGGATTTTGAGAAAGTGAGGATACCAGTCTTATATAATGCACACCGACCTATAATGGTTTGCATTTCTCACAAGTCTGACTCCTTTAACCATGTAGACTGTAGAGGATATTGCCAAGATAAGATACATGTGATAAACACATTATCAGAGAGACACAAAAAAATAGACAAACGGACAGCTTCTCTAATCATACATCTACGTACGAGACTTTCCTTTTATAACAGATCCATCAAAAATCCCTTTAACTTAGGAGTAGTTGCGATAAGGTAACTTCTACAACAGACCAACACTCCTTTGTATGAAGGTGTACCATTGTACTATATGACTAAACTCCCTTCCACAATGTAGGAAGAGTTGGGATGGAAAGATAACTATAAATGACAGTTGATGGACAAGCAGACACCGGGCAATCAACCTTCAGGCTTCGTTATGTATTGTATATCTTTAAACTGAATCTGAGTGACAATTCTTTTCCGGTGGGGTAATCATATTTTTCATCATAATTATCAAATATTAAAATACTCTGACTTCTTCCCAATCTTCATGAAGTATAATATGATAGATTAATTAAATCGATATTTAGTAACATATTTGAGAGGGGAGACACAGACGTGGTAATATTTCTGTGTATCGCCATGATCAGAAAAGCTGTACTAGTCAAGGAAACTCATTCATAAAAAAGTCTCCCACTATTACCAATCCGCACTGGCCAGCGCAGTTATGAAAACTGACCAAACCCTAGACATAACGAAGGACATGTCTTATGCCTTTGTCCTGCAATCTATTAGAAACGGCTGGTATTGTTTCCGTACCGATATTGATATCATTAATCCTCTCACTTCATTACCCACCTACACCATACATCCCTCTAAGCTGGACATTGTTACTTATTTTGTTACTGGATCATATCCGACTGATCATTTGAATGTTCAATATGCTTGCAGATGTTGATTAGGAATTATAATTACGTAATGTATATATTTTCAGTGTATACGATTTAAATAGGTATTATATATATATATATATATATATATATATATATATATATATATATATATATATACTATATATACATATATATATATACATATATATATATATATAAATATATATATATATCTATATATATACTATATGTATATATAGTATACCATATATATATATATATATATATATATATATATATATATATATATATATATATATATATAATAGTATATATATACTATATGTATATATAGTATACCATATATATAGTATATATATATATATATATATATATATATATATATTATATATATATATATATTCAGTATATGCGAGAACAACATTGACCTTTTAATACGTGATGTATATATATTTTCAGTACATACGAGAACAACAGAGCCATTTTAAATATAAATACTATCCTACAGCATGAAATCTAAGAACAAATCAAATTATTACAGGTGAGAGAGAGAGAGAGAGAGAGAGAGAGAGAGAGAGAGAGAGAGAGAGAGAGAGAGAGAGAGAGAGAGAGAGAGAGTTAAACCATTGTAAAATCCTACAGCAATGAATCTAAGAACAAATCAAATTATTACAGGTGAGAGAGAGAGAGAGAGAGAGAGAGAGAGAGAGAGAGAGAGAGAGAGAGAGAGAGAGAGAGAGAGAGAGAGAGTTAAACCATTGTAAATGAGGTGATATGAGAATAAAAATGAACAGATGTGATGAAAGTCAGACAAAAGACAAGAATTGAGGCGAATTCAAATAATGCCTAATCTAAAGGGATTATCCTGAAATTGGGTAATTAGTTAGAGGGAATCAACATTAAGATGGGTGGAATCCTCTCGAAAGTGAAGACGGCGGTATTAGGGCGTTAATGGTTTTTCAATTCTAATGTTTACCTCCATCTCATTTACTTGACTTTTTATCATTTCAACTTGCGTGGTTTGAAGAAAGTCTTCTATGGTGATAAATGAAAAAAAAATAATAGCTTCAGTTAATATGAAATAACAATCAGATAAATAATCTTTAAGAGAATATATATATATATATATTTATATATATATATATATATATATATATATATATATATATATATATATATATATTATATAATTATTATGTATATATAAATAGATAGATAGATAGGTAAGTAGATAAAGATATGAATAAAATCAAAGAATAACGAGCAATAGAGAGTGTGTCTAGCTATATACATAATATATAAATATACATAAATATATTTCTTTCCTGTCACGATCACGGGAGAGGAATAGTCATACCCTGGGGAGAGGAAGTACTCAGAGAGGTACACTTGGAAACCACACACTCCCACAAATCGCCGAACTAGCAGGTTGTAATAAGGAAAGTTTGAAGGGATGGGAAGGGTTGTATTTGTTTGTGTGTTCATATATCTCTAAATATTTAGCCTTCCTTTTTGACTGCTCGGGTTCACTAAAATAAAATGTTCAATGTTAGTTCAAAGATCACAGAAAAGGCAAGAACTGCAATTTGCAAATGTTGCATTTAAAATATAAATGTAAGGCAACGGAAAGTGACCCATTATTAAGGGATTTTTTCTCAAATAAATGCTTTGACAAACTTTAAAATCCTTAACACTTAAAATTCCACATTTCGGAAAATACCTTACTACTGGCAACAGGGTATCACTTTCAGCTCGGTTCCACTTCTATGACAAACATGAGACGAAACAGTCAGAAGGCCAGAATTAAATCAGTCTCAGTTTGCCGAGTTCTCCTCCAATTTGACAATTCTTAGGCGGCAGTGTTTTTAAATGGTATGATCGCGTAAGGATATGAGCTCTACATTTATATCTATCCCATTTCATAGTTTTTCCTTTTCTTACTACAATCTTGATCTCTATTATAGCCCATATTATTATTATTATTATTATTATTATTATTATTAATTGGTGAGCTACAACCCTAGTTGGGAAAGCAAAATGCTAAAAGCCCAGGGGATCCAACAGGGAAAATAGCCCAGTGAGGAAAGGAAACAAGGAAAAAATAAATATTTTAAGAATATCAAAATAAATATCTCCTATATAAACTATCAAAACTTTAACAAAACATGAGGAAGAGAAATTAGAAAGAGTAGTGTGCCCGGGTGTACCCTCAAGCAAGAGATATCTAACCCAAGATAGTGGAAGACCATGGTACAGAGGCTATGGCACTACTAAAGACTAGAGAACAACAGTTTGATTTTGGAGTGTCCTTCTCCTAGAAGAGCTGCTTACCATAGCTAAAGAGTCTCTTCTACCCTTACCAAGAGGAAAGTAGCCACTGAACAATTACAGTGCAGTAGTTAACGCCTTGAGTGAAGAAGAATAGTTTGGTAATCTCAGTGTCGTCAAGTGTATGAGGACAGAGGAGAATCTGTGAAGAATATACCAGACTATTCGGTGTATGTGTAGGCAAAGGGAAAAGTGAACCGTAACCAGAGAGAAGGATCCAATGTAGTACTGTCTGACCAGTCTAAGGACCCCAAAACTCTCTAGTGGTTGTATCTCAGTGGGTGGCTGGTACCCTGGCCAACCTACTACCTCCATGTAAGGTGATGTAAGGTAACACAGATTATACTAGCATGTTTCTATAAAATAAATAGACCAATGAAAATTAATTAATATAACTAAATAAAAAATTGGATATTAGAAAAAACTTATTACAAATCCTTTCAAACAACTAATAAAAATGATGGTAAGCCGTAAAATTGCCTTTATTTCTTAAACATGATAGCCGTTGGAAAGATTTATACCTCAACTACTTAACATTAGAAAGTAGGGATCAGAGAGAGAGAGAGAGAGAGAGAGAGAGAGAGAGAGAGAGAGAGAGAGAGAGAGAGAGAGAGAGTTCCGAGTAGAATCATTAATTATATGAAAGGCGAGGTTTGGTTTCCAGGACAGGAAGCATATATGTTATTGGAAGAGGGGGGGGGAGAGTATGAGAGTCGTAATGAAGGCCTAGAGAAATTACATTACAGGAAATACTGGCTGCTTATGACAAAGCGGAAGGAGATGATGGGATTGGGGTTTTCGTCGTTTTATAGTTTTTACAGTTTATATATAAAATATTTATTTTAATGTTACTCAAAATATTTTATTTTACCTTGTTTCCTTTCCGCACTGGGCTATTTTCCATGTTAGAGCCCCTAGGCTTATAACATCCTGCATATCCAACCAGGGTTGTAGCCTAGCAATAGATGATAATAATAATAAATAATTGAGTAAACTGTGATGGCTTCTCGTCAACAGTAAATGAAGAGAAATTATAAACAGCAGTGTTTTTCAGCAAGTTACAGCGAAGCGTAGCAAGAATTTAACATCAGATATCTAATGG
>NC_090762.1:14621052-14623521 GCF_036898095.1 Palaemon carinicauda | reverse complement strand
GTCGCTTTTTCCACCAGGAATAGGCGACTGTAGACACCTGGCCCTGGGAGAAGAACTCCTTCCATGGTACCCTTCTCTAGCATGGACGACACCTCCTCTTGAAGGACGGTCCTCTTTAACGGGTCTTTGTGATCTAGCCATTCTATCCGGTTGGTCGGAAAAAGCGTGGGTGGTTCCGTTAGGAATGGAAGTCCGTAGCCCTTCTTAGTAAGGACACTGTCCAAGGTTCCGCTCCTTGAGCCCTCTATGCTTGCCAATGACGTCTGAGTCATCCTCCAACCCGAGGGTTGGGTGGGGATAGGGGGCTTCCCACTCTTAGCTTCTTCTAGAGGGGCGGCCTGATCTGTCTCCCCTAGAGGAGGGGTAACCCGACCTGAAGGAGCTAGAGGGCGCTGGAGTTCCCCTGCGGAGGGGCTGAGGTGTTGCGGACCAGGAGGAAGAGGGGGGCTTCTCTCCTCGTAGTGCTGGTAGATGCTTGGGGTGTCGCGGCACTATCCGAGACAGACCTCTTATAGGGCGGTCTCCTAGGAGTCGTAGGTCTGGGGACGTTAGTCTCCTTCTATTTCAAGACCTTCTCCATTATGGTTTCTAGTTCCTTCCGAGGAAACAAGACTCTCTCCCCACAAGGGAAAGCTGCGAATGGCTCGCGTCTCCCTGTCTGGTGCCTTCCAAGACATCTTCGCCAGAACAGTGTCTCGCTTCCAGAACACCCAGTTAGCTGTTAGTGTGAGAGACTGATATGTCAATAACCTAAGGGTTGAAGGCCTTGCTGGACAGGGTCCTCGGGGTCACAGGAGGCTTGTACACCTCCCAAAGAGTAAGCCCACCAGTCCAGCCAAGAGGGGACGTTTACAAGTCCCTCGACAATCTCTCCATCATGGAGGCTCCTGCTGACGAGAACCAGACTGGGGCTGAAGGGGCTCTACTGTCTGAAACGCCTTGACTAAGGATGTCCTGCTGATCCTCAAAAAGGCTTGACTTCCAGGAAACTACATCCGTAGTTGCAGGTTCCGGTACTTGTGGTGTCTTCTGCAAAGGCTAACCACTCTCCTATAGACGGAGTCCTCCGTCAGGGAGCGCTCCTCTCCGTCAGCCGAGGATCCGACTTGGGGCCGGGGAGCTGGGTTACCGGGCACGCCGACTGGACGTCTAGCTCTTTGGGGCCAGGGGCGCCGTCCTGCCGAGGTACTGGATTTCATCTGTGGGGACGTCCGGACCCGGGGCCTGGGTTAGCGCAAGCAACGCTGGTTCAGCGGGACTCTCGTCGGCCCAAGGCTCTGGGTGCCGAGGATGCGGTTCCCGTGGGCTGACCCGACAGCGGGAACCGTTCCTTCTGACCCGAAGGCCGCACCAGCCGGGCTGGTTCGGCCAGGCCGTCCGACCAGAAGAGCGTTTCCCCCGCTGGGCGGGGTTAACCGGAGGCTTCAGGGACTTACGCTTACCTGTAGAGTCCTTCCTACCGCTTGATCTCGAGGCGCCGGGTCACCGGGCACTCCCCGGGCGCTTCGATTCCGGAATACCAGGCACCCCCTTGTGGTGGTACCGGTTTTCCCCGGCGGGGAGCTCCGCACCAGGTTCGGGGTCAGAACCGGCAACGCCGTACCGTCGAGGACTACTGTTCGTGTACTCTCTCCGGGGGACACGGACGCGGATCCTCGTGGGCTGACCCGACGGAGGGAACCGTTCCTTTTAAGTCCGAGGGCCGAACCAGCTGTGCTGATTCGGCCAGGCTGCCCGTAAGAAGCCCGGTTACACCTGCGGGCGGGCTGGGGGACGCGGACGCGGATCCCCGTGGGCTGACCCGACGGAGGGAACCGTTCCTTTAAGTCCGAGGGCCGAACCAGCTGTGCTGATTCGGCCAGGCTGCCCGTAAGAAGCCCGGTTACACCTGCGGGCGGGCTGGGGGACGCGGACGCGGATCCCCGTGGGCTGACCCGACGGAGGGAACCGTTCCTTTTAAGTCCGAGGGCCGAACCAAAGCTCGGTTACACCCGTTGGCGGGGTGAACCGGAAGCTTCGCGTTCTTACGCCTGCCTGAAGAGGCCTTCTCGCATTTCTCCCTGCGAGGGTTATATCTGCGTCTGGAGGATGGCCTTCGTGGTGAGAAAAAACCCTGGGTTGTCGGTCCGGGGAACGCTGCCATACAGACCTGGGAGGCTCCTTCTCGGCGAGGCCCTCGGCTGCAGAAGAGACTGAAAAATACGCTAAGAGATTGGAGAAGAATTAGGGACATTTTCCCCCACATGGGGTCATCAGAGGAGACGTGTCCTGCTTGCACTAGGACTCCGTCTCCCCACACACTCTCGAAAGTAGTACTTACCTCGAACTACTTCTTAAGAGTTATCTTCTTCACAATAAACCAACCTCGTCTCCTACTCTGGGTAGGAGAGTGTGGTAGGGAAGCTCTGTCCGGCGGGACGCCCGGCGCTAGTCTTCTTAGGCGAACCCTTCGTCGCCTATTTCTTCTTG
>NC_090762.1:14613552-14616052 GCF_036898095.1 Palaemon carinicauda | reverse complement strand
CAGATTTCGGTATAAATAAATGCAAGGTAAAATGCAGTGTGAAAAGTATGATAAGGCACATTAGAGGATACTTGAAATATATTTTCATACATCTGCATTGCATATACAGTATATGGAGAAGATGTTATGTATAATTACCAGTTTATAAGGCGGACATTTTGCTATTCGTGTAGAAACCTCAGGATTATGTATGTAATCGACGGATAGGTTTGCATAAAGAAAATGGATGTTACAAACTAATACACACACAAACACAGCAATTCCAACACCTAAAAACATAACAGACACCTCACACATCTCGAACTGTCGACCTAACCGCGCCAGGACTCCTCGCTGCTAGGAGGAAGGACGCTGGGGTGACTGGTACAAACACATGAACATAGGCTACCAGGGTCTAAGCGATGTCAGGCAGGGGAGCCAATCGGGACTACGGTCTACCCCAAAAAGCAGATGCAAAGCTCTTCTAAAGGAACCATACTTACTCCATACAAAATGAGAAGAAAAAAATCACATTAATAGTAGATGATCACCAGCCACATATCCCACATAAATGCAAGATAATAACAATTCCCCAGCAGATTTCATAAACAGAAACTGTATATCATTACAAAATTGATAATTGGCAAATTATTAGTGATGTCCGCTTTTCTTGATTGTTAAGCAGCTGAATTTATCTAGTGAAATGTCTTCCTTTCTACAAAGGTACTTAAAATTTCGCATTAGAACTGGATTACTTAGCTGTACAGTAAGTAAATGAATGAAATCCACAATTGTTAAGTTGATCAAATAATAAAACAACAATTTCAAAGGATTTGTAAAGGTACTAAAATAAAGCAGTTGTAAATCTACGATGACCTTCCCCCTTTCCCTCTTCCCCTCTTTATCTCTACCGAAAGAAATCCCGGCGAGAGGCCCATAAGACTTTCCTGATGGAGCGAAAAGCTTTTAAAGGCGTCCTTCCCCGAAGGACTTCATTCCAGTCTGAGGTTAAGGACAAAAGGAAGCCTCACGCCAATCTCAGTTACCAAACATTTTGTTTGAAAGCAGAATGAGTCTCAAGAAACATGACAGTTGGAAGCACAGACGAAACTTCAGGTGTCTGGTGGTGCCTGGAAACTTTGAGCAGTGCCAACTGTACGAGGGTTTTGAAAATTATTCATTTCCTATCAAAAATACTAGTCCGTTGGAAATGCCGACTCCATAACATTAACGGAGAACATATTTTGTATTCCATGTTGATCATCTGGTAATAATATTCAGAAATAAAAGATAGACGAATGTACGGAATCGAACTGCAGTTACCAATTATATTCACCAAAACCATAAAGTTTCAGCAATCGTAATTAAAGTTGCATTTCAAAATTTCCCTTCTCAAAGGGAAACTGAATTCACTATGATGATACACAGCCTTCTTGATAGAGCTGAATCTATAACAATGAGTAATAATCGAAACCCATTCTTCCCTAAATCCCAATCTTTTCAGACGCACAGACTATTCAGCCAGGCATCTAACGCTGTCAAAATATACATAACACCTCCAGAATACAAATAAACTTCTGTTTATTTTAAAAGGAAAACTTAAAATAGAAATTGTATTGTTTGATCTTAACAGTAAAGAGGCGGTGAGCCCCAACTTCGTAACAATGCCAAGATATCAACTCCCGTATCTTACTTTCTGAAAAAATAAACCTCCAATTGCTCAGTTTCTGTTTCTAATGTCCTTGATTTCTCTAATTTAACAGTAACATATCTATGGTTTCCTTTCACAAAGGCAATGTATTTGATATACTTTTTAATAATCAGTCGTACTGTAGCTATACAACAATAGGATGTCTATACTTCTAGATTCTACTTCAGGAAAATAATGGAAATCAAAAGGTTATTTGAAATTCTGGATGAACGTCTTGAGAAAAAATAACTATTATCTTTATTTTGAACGAAATCCATTCGGTGAAACGACTACAAGCCCATTTCTAACAACGCAACCCCACCTCATATCAAATGAAATCTAATCGCTGAACCTCAGCCAAAGGCTGTCTATAAATCATTCAAAATCGAGATCGCATCTCCCAAGCGCACTGCCTTCTGCATACTTAAATAGCTCATCTATGTGTCGAAAACTAGAATTTTCATCTACCAACAACCGTAATTATCATGTAATTAATGTTTAATGATGTGATTGAACTCATGCCGGCTATTGGACTCATGGTAATTAAGAGGCAATACCCTTGGGATTTTTTATGCAAGCCTAGTCAATTAACGATAAAATTCTCTTTTCAAACCTTTAAATGTTTATGATAATCAAGCGTTATAAAGCAATATTTTTTTCTATTTACAATTTGTTAGTGGAACTAAATTAGACTTCTTAACGAAAACAAATAAGCAAATCACACTTTCTGCATTGTAGATACTAAAAGCGCGTTTGGAAGAGTAAACTATTAGATATTGCCTGCAAATTCGATTGATCGTGGTATATCCTTTCATTTCCTTCACTATTGAT
>NC_090762.1:14598552-14608552 GCF_036898095.1 Palaemon carinicauda | reverse complement strand
TTTGCGACATCACACTGGCCGTCTCACTCAAGACGAGTAATTCTAAAGTAATAATTGTCTTTCGACAATCTTCCACACGAAAAAAAAAAAAAACAGCGTCACGCACACGCACACACACAAATGATATATATATATATATATATATATATATATATATACACACATAAATATGTGTGTGTGCTAGTGTCATATACAAGCAGGAATGTCAGTCTTTAAAATCTGCTGTAGTTTGAGAGAGAGAGAGAGAGAGAGAGAGAGAGAGAGAGAGAGAGAGAGAGCGCGCTACTGTTTCATATAACGAATAGAGCATAAAATTTCAAATTGTTCACAAATTGGATTGAAAATACCATTTCCTCTCAGCGCTACATAATCCTTTTATATTACCGACGGTAAATTTTTAATTAGTTTTCCAGGACATTTCATTTCAATGAATAGATACATTTATGAGATTTAGGAGGAACTTCCAGCGTATTCAATTTCCCTGGGACCAGTAAATTTATTCATTTGCTACTTTTTATTGCGTGCAATAACCTTCATAAATCGAAAATTAATAAAAACCGACGTGGATATTCAGTAACTACATATTCAGTTTCTCAATTAACCCCCAGCATTACCAGAAAAAAAAAAAAAAAAACCACCAGCATTACCAGAAAAAAAAAAAAATAAACCCCCAGCATGACAGTGTTCATGATTAATAACATGATATTTACTTATTCACTTACCTAATTGTTTATGAAAAGATTTCGTAAATAACGTTTGACATTTAGTGATTATCGTTGTATTACATCCATTGTCGGATACTTTTCTAAATTTGAGATTAACAAGATTATTCATTTTAATTAGCATATTGACTCACTGTCATTCTAATGGAACAATTGATTCTATTTTTTTTTTACTCGTAGTATTAAGTCATTGCCTAAAAAACAGGAATGCTATTTTTCTTTATTGGTAATAAATAAAATTTTCCTATTTTTTTCTCTTTTTATTAGCTATCAGGAAGTAAAGTCTGCAAATATGCACCAAATAACGGATTCCAGTTTAACAATTCTGTAATCTTTTATACTTCCAAAAGTAATTATTTTTTAAAGGTAAGAAAACATGCAGATTTTGTTAAAGTTCGCAAACCTTTCTTTACAGATACTGAAGCATTCCTGTTTCTTATGGTCTCATAGATAGTTTGACGTCATTACTGATGAAACATCATCACTGTCAATCTCTATTTGTGATAAAAATATGGTTGAATTTCAGTTGTTGTAATCAAACGCATTCCAGTTAAGCAAAAGAAAGGCCGACAGATAATCAAGGAGCCGTCACTTATTATACTATACATAAATGGGAATAAGCTAAAGAAGAGTAATTATTATACTGTACATCCCGAATGTCACCGTTTTACTTCCTTCCGATTGTGGGAACAACTTTAGTGTTTTACATATAAAATCTCACCTAGGATGAAAACAACATATCTAAAAATTAAAATAGTTTCTATTTATTTTTTCAAATTTTACATGGCGGCGAATTTTCTTTTTTTTCCAGATAACAATTTAATCACATGTGTAATGAAATTGCTCTCTCTCTCTCTCTCTCTCTCTCTCTCTCTCTCTCTCTCTCTCTCTCGTCATAAACCTTCTGACTTTCAATTAAGAGATGGGTTAGCCTATATAGAATCTCACCCAGGCTGAAAACATCTCCAAAAATCAAAACTGTTTTTATATCGTTTTAAAATTTTACACGGTGGCATTTTTTTTTTTTTTTTTTTTGCAATTAACATAATTTAATCATATGTTTTAAGGTTTAAAGGTCACACATGAAAGGCAGAGGCAAGGAATAGTGGCAGTGCCCTGTCAAACAGGACAATGCCCTAGAGATTGACCATATATACATATGATCAGCACCCAACCCACTCCCCACCCAAACTAGGACCAAGGAGGGCCAGGCAATAGCAGCTGATGACTCAGTAGATAGACCTGTAGACTCCCTTAAACTCCCCATTCTTAGCTCACAAGGATAGTGAGATTGCAGCAACCAAAGAAACTAACGAGTTTGAGCGGGACTCGAACCCCAGTCTGGCGTTCACCAGTCAGGGACGTTATCACATCGGCCACCACAACCCTACGTGTGATGAAACTGCTCTCTCTCTCTCTCTCTCTCTCTCTCTCTCTCTCTCTCTCTCTCTCTAAATTGTCATAACTCTTCTGACTTTTATTAAGAAGATGTGTAAAACCTTTTCTCTTAACGATAGACTATTCCAAGAATAAACACCTGCAAAGTTTGAGAGGTCTGGAAACATTACAGTATCTGCAAAGGATACGAAGTTTCTCGCTACTTTGCATACTTGGTGGGATTAATGCATTAGCTCCATTAACTTTCAGTCTGTAATTAGCATGGTCGCCAGCACAGAGGCAAGGGAAAATATTCTAGTGAAAAGGTGGGGAAAAATTTCCATATTCTTAATTTTCTAAATCGGTATCGCACGCTACCGCAATTAACTGCCAATTCAATAGGAAATAAATACAAGTTTCATAAAGAGGTTGCTAATATGGTAAGCAAGCAAATATAACTTATCATTATCATCACCTCCTCCTACGTCTATTGATGTAAAGGGCATCGGTTAGATTTCACCAGTCGTCTCTGTCTTGAGGTTTTAATTCAATACTTCACCACTAATCATCCCGCACTTCATGCTTCATAGTTCTCAGTCATGTAGGCCTGGGTTTTTCTATTCTACTAGTGCCTCACTAAGATCTCATCCACATAAGGCACTCGAGTAATTCTCTTGTAATTTCATTTCTAATCCTGTCCTGCCACTTAACTCCCAATATCCTTATGAGGGCTTTGTTCTTAAATCTATTAAATCTGTTGGTGATTGTTTCATTGTCATACCACGACTCTATGTCTATACAGTAACACAGATCTCGCTAAACCGAGATATAGCCTGATTTATACATGCAATTTAAGGCGATTAGATTTCCAAATTCTACTTAACCTAGGCATTGTCTGATTTGATTTTTCAATGTTTCACTAAAGGAAACTTAAAAAACAATATTCAGATACGACTGTCAAAGTAAAAGATATAATCAATTTTTGAAAGTTCTTTTGTTGTTGTTTCCATTTTATCCTCACCTTAATGATTACCTTTGGGTAAATGCTAGTCGTCCTCTTGACCTCTGCATTAAGAAAAAATATTATATATATTTGAGAACCCAATTAGGAATCAGATTTTATTGCAAATTCCTTCTAATGAGCCGTTCAATGGAATTATATCATACTTATTCCAATTACATAAAAACATTTCACATGAAGGTGAAAATTTGATAAGTGTTTTGAATTATAATCGCTTCTTTATTTTGACCTCCCACCTAAAATCTCTCTCTCTCTCTCTCTCTCTCTCTCTCTCTCTCTCTCTCTCTCTCTCTCTCTCTCTTTTGAAAAAGAGAAATCCTAAAAGAAAAACTATCTACGTCACCTCTAAAGACTATGGAGTGTTCCATTTATCGCTGTGAATAGATTATGAATTTATAAATCTATAACAGCCTGGCAGAGTACAACGCACTTGTTGTAACTACATAGATGGAGCGGGCATTTTATCATTATTATCATCATTACTTGCCAAGCTACAACCTAATTGGAAAAGCAGGATGCTATATGTCCAGGGGCCCCAACAAGGAAAATAGCCCAGTGAGGAAAGGAAACAAGGAAAAATATTTTAAGAACAGTAACATTAAAATAAATAATTCCTATATAAACTATAAAATTTCTAACAATACAAGAGGAAAAGAAATTAGATAGAATGGTGTGCCCGAGGGTAACCTCAAACAAGAGAACTCTAACCCAAGACAGTGGAAAACCATGGTACAGAGGCTTTGGCACTACTCAAAACTAGAGAACAATGGTTAGATTTAGGAGTGTCCTTCTCCTAGAAGAGCTGCTTACCATAGCTAAAGAGTCTCTTCTACCCTTACCAAGAGGAAAGTAGCCACTGAACAATTACAGTGGAGTAGTAAACCCTTGGGTGAAGATGAATCGTTTGGTAATCTCAGTGTTGTTAGGTGTATGAGGACAGGAGAATCCGTAAAAAGAAAAAATAGGCCACACCATTCGGTGCATGTGTAGGCAAAGGGAAAGTGAACCGTAACCAGAGAGAAGGATCCAATGTAGTACTATCTGCCCTGTCAAAGGACCCGATAACTCTCTAACGGTAGTATCTCAACGGGTGTGTGTGTGTGTGTGTGTGTGTTTTAGTACTGCAAGATAAAGACTAAAGGATCATCATCGAAATCATCTTTCATTAACCAGCAATAGTTTTCTTTTATCAGAACGTTACCTTTGACATGATACTAAGGAGTGAGTGCTAAGGTATCGCTCTGGCACTCCTGCCAATCCCATACCTGAATGGAAAGAGAAGTGGCGAATGGGACTTCAGCATCAAAAATTCAGTTATGAATGACAGAAGAGTGAATGTGATGCTATAGTACTCTGTTTCCAGCTCCCTCGGAAAGGCTAGCTTTTCAGGGAAAATAAAAGATTCCTCGTTCACGCCAGGAAGCTCTTCGGGCCAACATCCATTCAGGGTAAGAGGAGGTTTGGCATTGGGGGATGTGATGTCAGCCGCTGTCAAGTTAGAGAGATGGAAAGGGAAATATAGGAACATAGGCAATTCAGAATCTTTATGTATTATTTCACATTTGTAGAGACTTATTTATATGAATATGTTTCTAGGCCCAGCGGTATTGTGGCCTGTCCTGGTTTTCTTGCTTACTTCAACTAACTATTCCTTTAGTGACCTTTCTAAAACACTAGCAACATTAACCTGAATGACTCCCTGATAACATGGTGAAAAGAATCAGCTGATAGCATGCCTACGTGTACTTCGGACGGGTAGTGTTAAGCAAGTTATTTATAAATAACTTAAGCCAAGTTTTTGTCATTCTTGACCTGTCGTTCACGTATTTCCAGACTCCTTCGACACCTAGCCCCACCCCCACCCTTCCTACCACACGAATCACGAATCCCTGCTACAAAGCTTCACAGTTTCCTTGCACTATAACTACATTACAATGATTCCATGAAATAAAATTCGTGGAATAATCAGATATCGTCATTACTGAATAAAATTGAAAAGAAAAAGAACGGTGCAGTTGTTATGAAGATGGAATACATGGAAATATTGACATCTAGTCAAACACAATCTCCACATGAAAAAAAGACTTCTATTGCATATTATATTGGAATCTAAATTATCTTTAATTCTCTTAAGAATGAATATTATAGTTAAAAGATACAACAACATATGTACAGGACAGGCGTCACTTTCCAGTAATATTATTACGACTATAAAGGTTATCTTCTTCGCTATAACTGTTATTATTATTATTATTATTATTACTATCCAAGCTACAACCCTAGTTGGAAAAGCAAGATGCTATAAGCCCAGGGGCTCCAACAGGGAAAAATAGCCCAGTGAGGAAAGGAAATAAGGAAATAAATAAATGGAGAACAAATTAACAATAAATCATTATAAAATAAGAAACAACGTAAAAACAGACATGTCATAATAAACTACCAACAACATCAAAAACAAATATGTCATAAATAAACTATAAAAAGACTCATGTCCGCCTGGTCAACAAAAAAGCATTTGCTCCAACTTTGAACTTTTGAAGTTCTACTGATTCAACCACCCGATTAGGAAGATCATTCCATAACTTGGTCACAGCTGGAATAAAACTTCTAGAGTACTGCGTAGTATTGAGCCTCGTGATGGAGAAGGCCTGGGTATTAGAATTAACTGCCTGCCTAGTATTACGAACTGGATAGAATTGTCCAGGGAGATCTGAATGTAAAGGATGGTCAGAGTTGTGAAAAATCTTATGCAACATGCATAATGAACTAATTGAACGACGGTGCCAGAGATTAATATCTAGATCAGGAATAAGAAATTTAATAGACCGTAAGTTTCTGTCCAACATATTAAGATGAGAATCAGCAGCTGAAGACCAGACAGGAGAACAATACTCAAAACAAGGTAGAATGAAAGAATTAAAACACTTCTTCAAAATAGATTGATCACCGAAAATCTTGAAAGACTTTCTCAATAAGCCTATTTTTTGTGAAATTGAAGAAGACACAGACCTTATATGTTTCTCAAAAGTAAATTTACTGTCGAGAATCACACCTAAAATTTTGAAAGAGTCATACATATTTAAAGAAACATTATCAATACTGAGATCCGGATGTTGAGGAACCACCGTCCTTGACCTACTTACAATCATACTTTGAGTTTTGTTAGGATTCAACTTCATACCCCATAATTTGCACCATGCACTAATTCTAGCTAAATCTCTATTAAGAGATTCACCAACCCTAGATCTACATTCAGGGGATGGAATTGATGCAAAGAGAGTAGCATCATCTGCATATGCAACAAGCTTGTTTTCTAGGCCAAACCACATGTCATGTGTATATAGTATGAAAAGTAATGGGCCAAGAACACTACCCTGTGGAACACCGGATATCACATTCCTATAATCACTATGGTGCCCATCAACAACAACTCTTTGAGATCTATTACTTAAAAAATCAATAATAATGCTAAGAAACGACCCACCCACTCCCAACTGTTTCAGTTTGAAAACAAGGGCCTCATGATTAACACGGTCAAAAGCAGCACTAAAATCAAGGCCAATCATCCGAACTTCCAGACCACAATCAAGGGATTTCTGTACAACATTGGAGATTGTAAGAAGGGCATCACATGCTCCAAGGCCTTTACGAAAACCAAATTGCAAACTAGGGAGTAGATGATTACCTTCAGCAAACCTATCAAGACGTTTTGCCAGAAGACGTTCAAAAACTTTAGATAATATGGGAGTTATGGAAATTGGGCGGTAATCAGTGGGACTTGAGGTACCACAAACACATTTACATAGAGGAGTAACATTTCCAATTCTCCAACTAGTGCTAAAAGCTCGTCTTCTTGCTAACTTGCGCAAAATAACAGATAACTTTGGAGCTAAGAAATCTGCTGTCTTTATAAAAAAACAAAGGAAAAATACCATTTGGGTCAACACCTCCATAAGCATCAAGGTCCATCAACAGAGCTTTAATCTCACGAGATCGAAAAGCTAAACTAGTTAGTTTAGCCTCAGGAAAACAGGAATGAGGAAGTTCAAGTTTTTCATTACTCTGTTTACTGTCAAAAACATCAGCCAAAAGGGTTGCCTTTTCCTTTGGACAGTGAGTGACAGAGCCATCTGGTTTAAGTAAAGGAGGAACTGTTGCATCTACACCAAAGAGTGCAGATTTAAGGGTTACAAATATAATCATCGTTATTCCTCTCTTCTATCTTTAGGTATGAAACAGATTTTAATTTTACAATAACAAAAATCAACGACTATGAATTGACTAAGTTTGTTGCGATTCACCAAGTCTTAAATTCAATATATCTTGGTCTCATATTTCCGAGAATAATCTGAATTTGTCAAGTAAAAAATGAGAGAGAGAGAGAGAGAGAGAGAGAGAGAGAGAGAGAGAGAGAGAGAGAGAGAGAGAGAGAGAGAGAGAGAGAGAGAGAGATTTAAAAACAGCACATTATTGACAAATGAAGACATTTCTAAGGAGTAACTGTTAAAGGAACGCGTGCAAAAAGAAAGTTTACATTTCAAAGAACCCTTTCAAAGGTTTTTCTGATGCACTTCTCCCCTGTGATGTCATCAAACATCAGAGACATCAAAGGCAACATCAGGCCTACGATTAAAGAGATGTGAACTCCAAGTACCAGCAAATAAACGTCTTATCGCAAACTCTTTAATGAAACTTATGGAGGATAAAAGACATGAGGATATACATATATACATATATATATATATATATATATATATATATATATATATATATATATATATATATATATATATATATATATATATATATATATATATAAATATACACATATATTTATATGTGTGTGTGTTTGTATTATATATACATACATATACATGTGCAAAATTGCCTGATTTGCATAGGTATTCGGAAGTAAATTTAACTGAAGTTTGTAAGATAAGGTATAAGTGGCAAAATGAATGAATGAAGTAATGTAGCAGGTAAGTGCAAACTATTAAAAAAAAAAAAAATTAATGTTTCTGAGAGCCAAAGTCAAAAGGTATGAAAGAAATAGGAGTGAAGTGTGGACGTTGAATGTGGCTAGAAAATAAAATATCTAACCTGTGTAAATGATCTTATATAGTTTATGGCATAAGAACTAAAAGGAGATCAGTTAGGGGGCACTTAAAAGAAGGGGTAAAAAGATTAACGTAAGTAAAAGGATGGATCGGAGTACTTAAGATGGTTTCATCATATGGAAGGAATGGAGAACAATAGATTGGAGAATATGAGTATAATTCAGTAGTGTTAGGAGGTTAGGGTTGTATGTATTGAGAGAGAGAGAGAGAGAGAGAGAGAGAGAGAGAGAGAGAGAGAGAGAGAGAGAGAGAGAGAGAGAGAGAGAGAGAGAGAGAGAGAGAGAATCTGTTTTCAATTTAAAATACTATACGAGCTTCAAATAAAAAAAAAAAATGCTAAGAAATCGCAAAGAATTTTACCCGTCTTCAACCCCTCAATTTTTGAGATTGCACGGTACACTCAAATCTTAGTTCCCTTAGATCTAAACTCCTTTTCAGAGACACCGTCCGGTGTAAATTTCGGTTTTCTTTACAGGATGCAAAGGGTGTCCATTCCGATAGATCCAGTAAATCCTCTCCCCATTTTCGACATCTCTATACCCTGAATATCACATTTTTTTTTTCTGGTTTCATTTTTCTCCATTTTTTTCAATTTCTATAAGTCCATCAGCGTCTCATTCTTTACAGTAACGATCATTAGAAGGGAAAGGGAGAAAATCTTGAAAAAATAGTCTACATTTTTTGTAGTTTTACTATGGTCACTCCCAGTTATCTACCGATAACGTGTTATCCAATTTCCGAAAATAATCTTTCAGAGGCGCTGTGACAGAATCGGTTGCGTAAAAGCCAGGCCACTTGCATTATTCATTTATACAAGCGTGAATAAAACATATTCCAAAAAGAGTAGACGATACGGTATGAAATTAACACTGATGGAAACAAGAATGGGAATCTTTCTAGTTCTATCTATTACCTCACCAATGTATATATGTATGAATGTAAGCATGTATGCATACATGTGTATGCGAGTAAACAGGTTTGTTTTCTCGATTGTGCGCTTATGTATGATGATTCCTGGCCAAAATTAGATATTCTAAATTCATATTTCCTCATTTGTAATTCTACCAAGTCTCATACAATCTACAATTCTCGTATCCTTTAGTAGTGGCTGCTCGATTTCTCTTTGGATCTAGAAGTGGCTCCTCATGTAAGAGGAGATTCTCTTCCACCACATCTCATAAAACATGAATATTAATCTACTAATTATGTTTATATAATTCGTTTAACTCTTTAGGCTTGCTAAGAGATGTGTCACTGGAACTGTTCTATTTCACTTAACAAAAAGAACACGAAATGGAAAACAGAATTCAGCTACTAATATTGATAATCATTAATGCATATATCAATAAAAAGGTACACAGAATTGAGGGAAGTCTCTTCCGCCATAAGTCGGTTAAATTAGAGGGAATAATATGCTTCGTCTGTAGCCTTGTTAACTGACGACTTTCAAGAGTTCTGTACTTGACATATTGGCAAAAAGTTCTATACTTCACGCATTAAAGGTCTGAGGGAAGCATGCAGTGAAAGGAATGATATAAAGTTATAGTTAAAATAGAATTTTCTTGGCAATAAATCTAAATCAGCCAACAAAATGAGAAACGATTATTAACAAACCAGTGAAAAATGTACAAAGACCATAAAAAAGCCTCCTATAGAAATGAAATAAGGATCAACGAATCTGATTTTTACCACAGTTTACACACAAAGGCATAAAAATATTTCTCGCTTTATACTGCGATATGTCAAGGTGAGGTGAAAGTGCG
>NC_090762.1:14571052-14593552 GCF_036898095.1 Palaemon carinicauda | reverse complement strand
TTCCAAATCTTTCGTTTATTCATTTGTAAACAGTTAAGCTACTTTTATATCTTTATTTTCTCCGTCTCCGCATATTCTCTTTTCTTTCTTAATCTTGGTAATATTGTATGCTTAATATTTATCTATTTTATACCTTAAACTCCCACTTAATTGTGTAGCTAATTTATTACCATCATTATTACTTGCCAGACTACAACTTTAGCCCATATCTCAGGGTAAAAGAGACTTTTGCCAATGGTAAACTACTCGTATGACAGATGGACACTCCGAAATCCACCCAATGTTCTCTAGTCTTGGGTTAGTGTTCTAATTTTCTCTATATTCTCCCTTCCTCTTTTTAGTCGACCAATTTGTTAAGTAGACTAATTAATTACACAGGCCAAGGAATCCCAAATGTTTATCAAAAGGTTTCCTTTTCCCAAATGTAATCTTTATCTTTAGTTAGGGACTCCATTTTCAAAACCATTAATACTCTCCTTCCGCCTGTATATGGACATACTCCCATTGTTAACGCTGTCATTTTGTTATTTCTTTACTATGGTTCATTTTTTACATCTCTTATCTTTATATTTGGATGCTTTCCTGGTGGGGTCCTTGCGCTTGTAGCATTCTGTTCTTTTTTAAACTAGGGTTACAGCTTAGCTTGTAATTTGAGTTTAATGACTGACACTGGCCATTCTCAAGCAATTACTGTGTATTTCTTTTTCCTTTGATTTAGTCTATATGGGAATTTACTTTTGATCATAAGTATATAGGGTCAGTCTCTAAAGTATTATCCTGCTTACTAGGGCAATGCCAGACTCTTGCCTCTGTCATTCATGAGCGGCCTTTAAACATTTAAACCTATTAAAGTTGGATTCATTTTAGACAAATTATTTCTTTCGATGTGTTTCATTCCCAAGTATAATCTTTATGAACAAATCTTTTTTAATTCTAATACGAAAAGGGATTTTATTTTGAGAGTTTCCTTCCCTATAAAGGTGACTACTTTTGTCATATGCAGAAGCATTTTTTAAATTCCTACGATACTAATGAAGTGTACTGTGCGTTATACTAAATAAATGTACATACATTCCTTATAAGGTATTTTAATTACGAATAAATATAAATTCTAGGAATCGCATTCTTATTTTGAATTCATTTGGAGTATTCATCTTCCACATCATCTCATAACCGACATTTAACACCAGTTTGAATTCCAGGGCTGAAGATGGATTTGAAATAAAACTTTTATCCAGGAACAGGTGTGTAAATATTACTCTTATCCAGAGAAGGGTGTGAAAATATTACTCTTATTGATTACTAGTATTTACGGATCAGCACAAGTGCGAGCGAGAAATTAATGATATATGCCTAATTATATAAATAAATTGCTTGCCCGATATCATCAGTAAACCATGATTTAGAAAATAAATTGAAACGGAAAATAGAGATAAGGAAAAAATTCGAACATTTAAACCTCCTACAAACTAATTACGAAATGATATTGCCAAAATTAGTGTAAGTGACCTCGTTTAAGTGACCTTTAAAGAAAAAAAGTAGAAGAGAGGCGATAATAAATAAAGAATATTCGGACTTTCGTATTTGGGTTATATACACAAGAAAGGAAATGCTGCGATGACAAATAATATTCATGTTTTATTCAGAGGGAGATGTGAGAGGACTATCATTCTAGGAAGGGTGTGGAGTGGAGTTTATTACACAAGACATGAAAGAAAAACTGATAACAGAAAATTGATTTATCAAAAAATCTTTTGGCTCTGAAGCTATGTACACAAGTGCACATGCGTACAAAGGACATAGAGAGAGAGAGAGAGAGAGAGAGAGAGAGAGAGAGAGAGAGAGAGGAGAGAGAGAGAGAGAGAGAGAGATTCAGTTCTTGTTTGTACCAGAGGTGAATTCATCAAATATCCAGCTGATAAAACCTTCATAGGAAACCTGAAGTGCCAGAGTGTATATTTAAGACACCCTAATCCCCTAATTATCCGGATGTTCTCAAGATCGTGAATTCTGAAGGCCCATCAATATGAAAATTGCGTGACAACTTGAAGCGACCATCATAGGCATAAGAAAAAAAAAAGGTATTACAAAATATACAATTTCCTTCCAATCTTTTATTTTCCTATAGACCTTTACCGTAAAGAATGCGACGTTGATGGACTCCCGGGAAACCCAGACATCTTTTTCTAACCAAAAAAAAAGGGGGTGAAAATATATGGATAAAAAAAAATCAAAGAAAAAAGAAGAAATCCAGGAATAGAGACGTCGAGAATGGGGAAAAGATTTACAGGATCTATCGGAGTGGACACCCATCGACTCCGGGATAGAAAACCGAAATTTACACAAGACACTAAGTGTGAGGAGTGTATGGAAGGGCCGAGGGAAAAACGAAGTTGGGGTGTGGGGTACCTAGGACTATTTTGTTTTCTCAATAATTCTTGTGCTGGAGATCAGTGAAATTTCTCTTCTAGGTCTTTTTTATATTTAAATTCTTTTATCTATCTATTTTTTTGCATTAAATCTCTCTCTCTCTCTCTCTCTCTCTCTCTCTCTCTCTCTCTCTCTCTCTCTCTCTCTCTCTCTCTTTTTACATATATATTTGATTTTTATCTGATTACCGACTAAAAGGAAATTTGTTTATCCTTTTCATGGTTACTCTTTCGACTTTCCAGTCGACTCTCGTCTAATTTTTGAAGTAATATATATATATATATATATATATATATATATATATATATATATATATATATATATATATATATATATATGTATATATATATATGTATATATATATATATATATATATATATATATATATATATACATATATATACATATATATACATATATATATATATATATATATATATATATATATATATATATATATATGTATATATAGACTATCGTTAAAAGGTAACTCATGAAGGGCAGTGGCCTTGAAGACTGACCATATATACATTATGTTCAGCGATCAAGTTAAGATCAGGGAGAGCCAGGCAGTGGCTGCTGATGACTCAGCAGGTAGACTTGTAGGCTCCCGAAAAGCCTTCATCCTTAGCTCACAACGAGGGTGGTTGGTTTTAAAGACACTACAAAAAACTATCAAGTTTGAAAGGGTCTCGAACCCAGGTCCTGTAGATCGCAAGGCAGAGACGATTCCAATAAGCTACCACATAATCTGTGGGTAATATAGAGTATATTTCCTTTTTTTAACTGTTTTATTTCTAATTTGACATGATTATTTGCGTAGAGATTTTTTGTAGTCGATTCACGTTAAAGAATATCATTATTAGCAATTGCACGCATTGGCAAGTCACCAAGAGACCGACTACAAATAATATATCAGTACTCATTGAAAGCCGAAGTTTAACCAAAAAAAGTTCCATCCAAAATTCACAATGTTCATCCGAGAGATTTCTACAATATAAGTTACTGATGCAGAATAGATATTAAGTGGGACATCTAACACAACCATGCACATAAGAAAAATAGGCAAAAAGTTACTCGTTTCCTAGTGAAAATCTGTACGAAAACTAAATCGCTGACGTCAGCAGTGATTCTGATCTATAGAGTAATGAAACCAAGTGAATCAGCATAGTGGCAGGATTTCATATTTTCAATCATTTAATGAGTAGAAACTGATCGATAAGATATTATATCCTTTACAAGAACGATCCTTGGTGTGAAATCTGTGAGTGTTAAGATTATTTACGGCACTGAATATAAATCATATTTTGTTCAATTGAAGAAACGTAATGCCGTTTCGTCAGGGTATAATCCGCTACAATTACTCATCTGGAAACTCTAACACTAAGAAATATTGTTTAAACTGAGCAGATTAGTAGGAAATTTATGAAGTAACATTAGATGCTCGTATGAGAAAGCACTAAAGTCATCAAAACAAATAGAAAAAAGTTTATAGAGCAAATATTGTTTCCTTTACATAGAAGGTTAATTAAGCGCAAGGATTCTCTCTCTCTCTCTCTCTCTCTCTCTCTCTCTCTCTCTCTCTCTCTCTCTCTCTCTCTCTCTCTCACACACACATACTGTACATACACAGTTTGTTAAGTTCTTGGCTTAATGCTGAAACAAAAGAAAATTAGATCAGATTCTTTCTAATTTACATCAAATTTATATAATAATAATAATAATAATAATAATAATAATAATAATAATAATAATAATAATAATAATAATAATAATAATAATAATAATAATAATAATATATAAAGAATAAAAAACTTCGTATCGAACCTGAGTAATTACTAAGTAAAATAATGACAAATCTGCGGGATGCGAACATGTACATTATCCACTAGATAATGGTAAATACCGGCCAACTAAAGATATTTGACCCAGTAATAATACAATGCAATATCATCTTAATGATATTCCCTGCCATTTATAATCAACCATCATGAGTATTAGTGTGCGAGTCTAAGCAAAATCCATTGTGAATATATTTCGGTTACTAAACTGAAAAGTTATACAACAATACTTTTGCATCTTATAATCTTATCATGGAATTGCAATTAACTTTCCTGTGATATTAAAACCGCCAAAGCTTATTATGTAATCTCTACTTAACTTTTACGTAATTTTACTCCACAAATGAGACCCAAAATATCAAAATCTCTTTGATAACCTTTAAAAAATGATATGGCAGCTTGAGAAAAATATGCATTATCAAAACAAAGCAATTCACAACTTCCAAATCTTATAAAAAAAATTTACAAAGATGATAAAAATTTTCATAAATAAAAAAAAAACACAAACAAAACTGTAAAAAACATTGCACAACCACCTGGAATTTGATAAAAACCATTTCTTGAAATGATAAAAATGTTCATGCAAATATTTCCCAAGATGGTTACGGGAATTTTTGGCCACTTCAAGAGGCATCTCGGGACATATTAGGCTTCATTTTAGATGATTTGAAAAGGGACTTGATGGGCCTTCGGTTCGACACACTTTGGCCTCAAGTTCCAAAGCATTTTCGCAAGAACCTTAAAAGGATTTTACAACCCACCCTCCCTCCCCAGACCATACCTACAGGGGGCCCCTTTCATGCATTCGATTAGGCGAAGCTTAAAGTTGCAAATGGAAGATTCTTTCACTCAAGTTTATTTCATTCGAGAAAAACGAAAGTAACATTCAATTTCAGACGCATGAACAAGTATGTTACAAATATTTCTATAAAGACTGCTGGTTGAATTTTTACCTAAAGATATTATTATTAGGTATTACAAAAACAAATAACATAAATAAATACATAAATATATTTCATTAGTCACTTCTACATTGTCATTTCAACTGCTTAACCGAAGATGAACCTACCCTAATACATTAAAACTTCATGGTAACTTTTTGCAGTTATGCATAACATTTATCAGCGATACGTCTAGCCCCATCACGAGGCCTTTCATCAACTTGAACTACTAGCACTTCAGAATCATAAACTTTATCAAATGATTATTATTGTCATTATTATTACTAAGCTACAACCCTAGTTGTAAATGTAGGATGCTATAAGCCAAAGAGCTCCAAAAGGAAAAATAGCCCAGTGAGGAACTGAAATCAGGAAGCAGGTAGAATAGTGTGCCCGAGTGTACCCTCAGGCAAGAGAACTCTAACCCAAGACAGTGGAACACCAAGGTACACAAGACTAGAGAACAATGGTTTGATTTTGGAGTATCCTTTTCCTAGAAGAGCTGCTTACCGTAACTAAGAAATCTTTTCCACCCTTACCAAGTACAAAGTACTGTAGCCACTAAACAATTACAGTACAGTTGATAACACTTTGAGTGAAGAATTTTTCGGTTATCTTAGTGTTGTCAGTTGTTTGAGGAAAGAGAAGAATGTGTAAATAATAGCCAGATTATTCACTGTATGTCTAGGGAAAGGAAAAATTAGCAAATAGTAGAAAAAGATACAATTTTGTACTATCTGGCCAGTCAAAGGACCTAATAGGCTAACTCCCTAGAGGTAGTATCTCTACGGGTAGCTGGGGCCTTGGCCAACGCACTACCTACTTTTGTCTCTTCTTTCCATAAGACCTAACTACTAAATTCTTTGATAAACTTTTCATCTTCCTTATCATTATCCTCATCATCATCATCATTATCACTTATAACTACTCCACTACATGAGAATGAGACGACATGTCATTCCACTCACGTTTGTTTATTGTCTTTCTATGACACTATATGCCTGCAAATTTTTCTTAGTTTATCAATCCATCGTCTTCTCTTCCTTTCCCCGCTTCTTCTGCAATCTCTAGCGACACATTCTGTTATTCTTAATGTCATCTACTATCTGTCATTCTCATTATAATTCATGTCCTGCCCATGTCGCTTGCTCTTGTATCCATGTTGCTCTTTTTCTGTCTCTTAGTATTATTCCCATCATTATTCTTTCCTTAACTTTTTGAGTTATACCTAGCTATGTTTTAAGGCTTTAGTAAGGCCCCAGGTTCTGATGCATAAAGTAATACTGGTATGACCATCTCATTAAATACTTTTTTTTCGAGATAATTTTCATAATCTCATTTTGTTTACCAAAAGTTCTCCATCCCATGCTTATGCTTTGTTTTAATTTCCATCCCGTGTCCTTGGGAAGTACTTACTGTCTACCCTAAGTATGTATATTCATTAACAATCTCTAGAGGTTCGTCCAGAACCCTTATTTGTTGTCTCTCCAAATTTGCAATGAACATTATCTCAGTTTTACTCATATCCACTTTCAGTTCTACATTTCTGCTTTGTCTTTTCAAATCCTCTATGATTCTCCTCATGATTCACTAAACACAACTATGTCATATGCAAATCTTAAGTTGTTAAAGTTGTACCTCAGGTATTTCTAACATGCTCGTACACTGTAACGGTTTTGTTTTTTATCTTATCACTCGCTTTCCTTGCAACCTATCAACCATCCACTTGCAGCAAAGAAATGTTCTAACAGTTGTCAGTGACCAAAAAAACGTGTAAGTAGGATATCTCTTGTGGCAGTGGCCTCCCCTATCACTAATCTTTTATATTTAAAGGATACAGGTATGGGCATGTGATTTTTGGTGCACACAGGTGCTTGCCATTCTCTTCTGCCATGGCCACTCGCCAGGAGACGCCGTAGTCTGGCTAAATCTGCCGCCGTCTGCCTGGTGTCTGGCAATGTATCTGCGATACCCACCTACAGTTACAAGAGCCTCACATTATCATTTGGAAGTGATAAAAATGTCACTGGAAGTATTTCGTTGCCGACGTGACATTGCCAATCCTCGGCGCGGATTTCCTCTCCCATTACCACCACCTGATTAATAGCGCTCATCAATGGCTAGTCATCACACACTCTTACACATCACATCTCTTCAAGCAGCCCCCTCCATCCTTGCTCGCCACATCAGCACACCCATTGATTCCTATACCCCCCACCTCACGTCGTACCCAAAAGTCTTCCATCCATAGCTTCACCAAACGCCCACAGTTCTCACCAAACACGGTATTTATCACCATATCATGATGACAGGGGCCCAGTATTCACCGGATGCAGGCGTCTGGCACCATATCATTTAGCAACCGCCAAACAAATGTTCGCCGAAATGGGCCTTTGCCAGAAGACCTCAAGCCCATGGTCATCACCATTACACATCGTCCTGATGAAAGATGGCTCCTTGAATCCATGTGTGGATTACAGGTGTTTGAATATGTAGACAGGACCAGATAACTAGCCCCTCCCAAATATCACTGAAGCTATCCCAAAGACGGCCACCACCACCCCCTTCAGTACAAACACCTTCAATTACTCCTGTTTTGGCCTTCGTAATGATGGGGCCACTTTTCAATGTCTCATGGATGGCATCTCAAGGGACCTTCCATTCTGTGTATGTTACGTGAACAGCATACTTGCATTTTCTTCCTCCAAAGAAGAACACCTCTGTCACCTACATATCATGCACATCCGCACAGAATGGCCTCGTAGTCTGGTACAACAAGTGTACCTTTGGCGCCACCCCCTCCCTGAGAAGGTAGCAGCTGTTCAGAACTTCCATATGACCTCAACCCTCAAAACACTGTAAGAATTCTAGGGCATGATCAACTATTATCAAAGTTTCCTGCCGGCCAATGTCGCTACTCTTAGCCCCCTCTAGGTCTCCTTCAAGGGAAAGCTAAAAGATCTGACGTGGGGTCCCCTTCGAGAAGCTGCCTTCAGCAGTGCAAAGAATGCCCTATCAATCGATGCAGTTCTTACTTTTCCTATGGCATATGCACCTCTCCTGCTCTCCACCAATGCCAGCAACATCGCAATTTGTGCAGTACTCGAGCAGGGAGTCAATGGCTCATCCCCCCCTCTCCCATTGACCTTCTTCATTAGAAAACTGTTCAAGGCAGAATCCAGCCACTCGACCTTCAACCCAAAACTGCTGGTGGTGCACTTGGGTGTCAGTCATTTTCTCCACTTCTTGGAAGCGTATGCCATTCGTTATTTGCACAGACCTCATGCCTTTGGTTCAAGCCTTCACTCAACAGTCCGATGCCTGGTCCGCCTGTCAACACCAACATCTCTCTGACGTGGCTGAATATAAATGCACCCTTCGAGTCCCTGGGAAAATGAATCCCATTGGCAATGCCCTATCAAGATACACATTGGCTGCTATGATAATGTCTTGGCAGAAGCCCAACAAAAAGATCCAGAGTACCAAGCATGTAAGACATCTTGCCCATCCCTCCAATGGGAAGACATCCCTCTTGACGACTCCAACATCAACCTCCTCTGCGACAACAGTACTGGTAAACCTAGACCATGGATACCTGCTCCCATGCGCTGACAGGTGTTTGATTACATTCATAGCCTTTCACATCCCTCATGCTAATCTACAGCACAACTACTGAAGACAAAGTTCATTTGGCATGGCACTACTAAGGATACTAAAGATTGGATCCACGCCTGTACATCATGCCAAACTTCAAAAGTAAATCAACACAAGATTCAGTATTGGGCTCCTTTCCTCAACTTCAGCGTCGCTTTTCCCACATCACGTCGACGTAGTAGGTCCCCGTAGGTCCCCTTCTTACATCAAAAGGACATCTTTACCTGTTTCGTGTCACTGACTGCTACACTTGTTAGCCTGAAGCCATTCCCATGGAAACTGCAACATCTGCCTCATGTGCATCTGCTTTAATCTCAGAATGGATAGCAAGACTTCTGAGAGGGGTACTACTTTCACCTCCCAATTGTAAACATCATTAGTGAATCTTCTGGGATTCACTCTACATCAGATACCCGTCTACAACCCTGCTGCTATTGCAATGGTTGAATGTTTTCATCACACCCTCAAACAGCTTTGATGTCCCACTGCAAGGACTCCTTGGACTAAAGGCCCTTGTAAAGACTCCCTGGATGTCTTGGCGGCTGAAATAGTATATGGCGACCCGTTGGTTGTGCCTACCCAATTTTTTTCCGTCTGCAACAACCTCCGACAATCTACAGCGCCTGTGTCACATTATGGGAAAATTTACCCCCCAGCTTATAAGCCCCTAGCTAAGCAACACATAGACAGATCTGCACTCAGAGATGCATGTTTTCCTGTGCAATGACAATAGCAACCCACAGCTGACGACCCCTTACATGGGCCCTTTCCTCGTGATCCATCGTACACCGAAGGCTTTCTGCATCAACATTCGTGGCAAAGAAGAATGTGTTTCCATTGATTGCCTAAAACCTGCATATCTCCTGCCAGATAACCCATGTACAGTAAGCCTCTCAAAAGTAGGGTGCCCTATTTTACATGTTATGTCATTTCTAGTCGGGGAACCATGTACCGCACATGGATCATATACGCTCATACACTAACGTTTTTGTTTTTTTTATCTTATTACTCGCTCTTCTGTGCACTGTTAGTAAACCAACTCCTATGAACTTGATAACTCATGTCTAGTTTTTTTTATAATTTTTGTGACATTCTTGCTCGCAAGACCTGGTATTTATGCTCGATGCCTGTTCAATAAAGTTTACTGGCATTCCCCTTGCCTCTCGGTTAAAACCTAACTACTCGCTCGGACAAGATATTCTCCATTAATATCAATTCCTACATTTTCCTAATCTAAAGTCTTAAAAATTTCTTCTAAGCATGCTGTGAATAATCTAGAAGAGATGGAGTTTCCCTGTCTAACTCCTTTCTTAATGGAAATTATCTCACTATCTTTGCAGCACTTTCCATATAGATATCTTCAAATGATCTAACATAAGATTCATCTATTCCTTGTCTTTGAAGGGCTTTCATCACTACTGAAGTTTCGACAAAATCAAAAACTTTCTCATAGTCTATAAAAAAAAACATAGTGATTTCTCATACTCTGTCGATTTTTCCATTAGCTGGTTAATTACACAGATGTGGTCAGTTAAGCACCTACTTCAAAAGCCTGCCTTTTCTCTTAGTTGATTAAAGCCTAGCTGTCTTTCTATTCGGCCTAATATGATGGTTGTAAATATTTTATAAATACCTGAGATTAAACTTATATTTAACACTAACAAATTCAACGGTGCGTGTAAATAACCATAATAACGTATTAACTATTAAATTTCCATAATTCTGATTTAACTTTTCACGGGAAGCATAAAGGAATAAGAGAAGTAGCTCCCCATTTCCTTATGCGATTAGAAACATGTACGGTAAAACGGCCGTAGTTATAATAAACCGCCTACTGCAAAAAGGTGATAGAGATAAAAACAAGAAAAACAAAATTCATAACACAATAACTGGGATCAACGAAAGGCGTGCTGGATAAAAATAAATAGGACTTCGCATTCATTTGTTTGGCTGAAAACCAGGGTATTTCAGATTAAATACTCCAGGAGCAAGTATACCTAATCTCCTTTGTGATCAAAGGGCCCTGGGCTCTAAACTAACATGATCCCAGCCAACCGTATTTTTTTTCACATTTCCTGTTTGCAGGAATTACGGGTTTCACTTGGAAAGATTGGATCCCACACATAGTTAGCATAGACCAAACAGGATGCACTGAACCCATGGTCACCAAACATTCATCAATTACGATGGCTAAGTCATGTGATCCGTATGCCTGAAGAATGACTTTGAAACCAAATTTTATATGTACAACTAGGAAATTGTAACCAAATAAGTGACAGACCTATGAAAGGATAAAGACCAAGCCACGTCACTTTTAACGAAATGTAAAATTTCACAATTAGACTTGGAATTACTTGATAGCAACCATGTGGTCTGGAGAACAGGAGTTAACAAAGGGGTCATTGCCCTGGAGCAGGGTCAAACGGCACATTTCAATTTGAAAAGGCAGCAGCGACATGCCGGAAAAATCAGCGAAGCACCGAATCCTCACTTAACACGTCTGATATGAGGCTTGGTAAGCAAGTCTAGACTTGGCTTCACGAGTCATATCAATGCACACAAACGACGGAAGTTTCCATTCTAATTTTAACATCTAGTGGGGTACTTTGAATGTCATCATCGGTTGCAATGGCCTGCTATTAAATTAAATTAAATTAAACTATATTCCAGTAACAATGGGTCGAGTCTTTTCTAAGAGAAGCAATTACTGCAGATTTTAAGAACTGATTGCTATCTTACGGGAAACGCGATCTTTTGGGAAAATTCACTAACATTGTTCCCCAATCTATAAAGAATCAAAGCTTAGGATGCAAAGGAGATTTGTAAATAGTCTCCACTCTGCCCAACTAACAATAGACAAACAAAAACTACTTAGATTGTAATAGCATCACTTCTTTGTGTCCCCGTACATTAGAACATAATCATAATAGTGCGATTTCTACTCTTATATAAATATAATTCCGTTAATAATAATAGTTTAAACATGATTTAATCTACTAGTGAAATTCATCAATAGGACTTTATTGTAAGTACGGTAAAATATATACAAATAACAGTACGCAAAAATGTTAAAAAGGGACAAAAACAAAATAAGTTTCGAAGCTAGTAATAAAAAAAAAAAAACTATGAGGTTAGATTAAGAATAGTGCGTGCTCTGTTAGTATGAGAAATTAGTTAAAATGTTCAAAGGATAACGGGACTGTACCCAATGTATTCAGGATCCTAAACACACAATACTGTGCCAAATTCTGCCGAGCAGTTGCCTCTGACACTACAATGGATCCGGATACTCACAACAGTTTCGAAAGCTCATTTGCATTTCAGCTGACATATCTCCAAAACGTTCATTTTGCAATGTACTTATAAGCACAATAGCGAAGTTTCTCTCATTTTAGTTAAGTGTGATTAGAAAGTTGAATTATTTTCCTCTATTTAACTATTATAGTTTTCGAACATACTTTTTTGGGGGGGGGCTAGCAGTTACCGAGTAATGGGCGCCCTTTGGACTCGCAAATAGAAAATAAATCGTGTAAATCTTTTCATTTAGTATTTGCTTTTCTTCTGCACGTGATGTTTATTAGTGAAGCAAACTAACAACAATTTCACCGTTTCTTCTACTATTAATAACATTATTATCATCAATATTGTCAATTTCCATCGTTATCAGATAACTTACTTCTCATCTAAACGACCATTCCATTAAAATTTCAATTATGACAATTTTTCAATCTTCAGCAAAAAATTACGAATTCCTAACTAACTTGGCCTTCGAAAAATTCGACTCAAATTGAAATCTTCCACCTTTTGGAGAAAAAAAATTATCCATTTTAAAGGAAAAACACAAATCAATAATTGAAGATATCCGAAAGAGCCAGGTGTCAAGCCTTTCATTTCCTCTAAGGTTCTAAGAACAGGAAATGAATGTTAGAAGGTACCAGTATAGTATATGTGTGCATTGCACACAAGCACGTATAACTGCTTTATTTTGAAATTACCCAGCTATAGATCGCTACAATCAGAATCCATTCAGTGTGAATTTATTGATTAAACAACGCACTTACATAACTTGTCTTTGGAAGATGGGAATGACTGAAGACATGTCAAATAATTATAAGAGGTTGTAGCAAGACAACGGTACCAAAATGAACAGATCAACGCACATTATTTGTAGAAATGCAGAAAAATTAATATAACGAATGATAATAAAATTAAATAAAAGCTGAGTCCCTTATTGTTTAAAAGTTTAGATTACTGAAAAAAACAAGTTCTTCTATACGCATAATACATTTCAAAAGTATTTTAATACGGCGCTTACCTTAGTCAATGCGCGACCCAGTAGCCAAATGTGATGCTTTTTTTTTTTCTCTCACGCACACAAACAATCACCTGGAAGAAAAAAAAATGTTACTCTACGCCATTATGGTCTAATAATGTATGACTGCATCTACATCCTTTACATAAACAGCTTTCTACGGATTTTTCCCCTTCGCATAAATGTACAGCAATTATCTTCAAATTATTATAACGACGATTCCAACATATGGCGGAAAGATTAAATATTGTAGCCTACAGGAAGTGGAGTCATTCAAATGCAAATATAAATGAATTAAAAGAAAACGCAAACAAGAGGCAACTGATTGTAGGAATGAAAAAGCATCATGTTTTCCAGTAATGAAAATCCCATTCGGTGATAATCATCTTCGCATTTCCCCCTAATGAATTTGAGTAAAAAGGAAATTTCTTGTTTTCTTTAAATTTTCCATTTACTTTTGGATTCCAAAGAAAAGTGATATACCAGATGATAAGTAAAGATGATTCTGGCCCTAATATAAGAAAGACATTAAAGATATCATGATGTGTAACTCCCAATATTGGTTTCAAGACCAGGAGTAAATCGGATACGGAGAACCCCATGTCCATTTCCAGCCTCGGCACCTAGGAAAAATGAACAAGAATATTATGATGATGCAAGAAGGAAACAAAAGTCATGCCAGTTAAGAGAGACATGTTTGTCCAAAGAAATCAGACGCAGGAAACGAACACGAAAGCTTAATAATAAAGGGAAAAAAGTGCCTGAACTGTGTAATCCTAGAATGCGTTACAGATAAAACAGGAGATTAATACATTTCCCAAAACTGGATTACTTCATACTTTTATTGAACAGATGATACAAACAAATTAGCGCATAGAAAAAAACACATGTATCCTTTTCATACACCAATACATGACCCTCCATCGTAATGCTATGACACAAATAAAAATAAAGTTTGGTTAGGGTATGAAAGATTTTGGAGACATATTGAAAACAGAAACAGAGGAAATACTAAATGTATGATTTTAATAACTGACGGTATGAGGCATAATTAGAGAGAGAATATATGCATTTCATTTCATTAATGTTCAAATAATATCGCCATACTTAAAGGAATAAAAAACCTTCTTCCTTGCATTACTTCATTATTTGTTAAATTTAACATATACTGTAGTTTTCAACCTTGAACCATTTACAGTTAACAGCGTTCTATAAAAATTACAGTAATATTATGTTTTCTTCATTTATTCCATTATACAGTTCAGCTTCATTCATTTCGGTTTTATCCATTTTTTCTCTTCCCAATGGCCCTCTTAATCTACTGTGAACAAATCGTATATATTCTAAAGAAAATGTAAATACACGACTCGAATAGCGGGGAAACCGAACGCAACCGGATACTACATTTGTAATCTTCTCAGGGCTCAATACGCCGGAAATCCTCTCAAAGGATCTCTGAAATCCTTGAAACGAAATCTATTCACATCGGGGTTTGCATACTCATTATCTCTCCGGCATCACTACCGACGCCTGCATTGAACACGGACTGGACACCTAAAATACTGAAGCCTTTGATATCGTTCAAAATTAAATGTATAATGAGAGATTCTATTAATAAAACCAAAATTGACGTATATATATATATATATATATATATATATATATATATATATATATATATATATATATATATATATATGTATATGTATATATACATATATATGTATATATATACGTATATATATATGTATATATACATATATATTTGCATATTTATACATATACTGTATATATATATATATATATATATATATATATATATATATATATATATATATATATATATACATATACACACACACACACACACACATATATATATATATATATATATATATATATATATATATATATATATATATATATATATATATATATATATAAGAAGCTTTTAAATGTAATAAAAGGTATACGGGAAGTTGGATAAATGTTAATAGTAACATTAAAAGTGGATTCACATTATATGATTGAATGAAGGATTTTGTAACTAAATATCCTATACTCATTACTCATGTATAAACGTAAGTAAGAATTAGTGCAAACACTAAATAAAAGATCAAAGAGAAAGAACTTAATAAACAGCAATTTTATGGGAAGATATGACAAAATGTAGAATACGAAAGAATACCCACATACAAAAAACAGATGAAGCTTGAAGAACTATTAAATTAAAATCGGAGACAAGAAACTACAATTAGTTTAAAATTCATATTTATATATATATATATATATCTATATATATATATAGATATATATATAAATATATATATACATATACTGTATGTATATATATATATATATATATATATATATATGTATGTATGTATGTATATATATATATATATATATATATATATATATATATATATATATATATATATATATATATATATATATATATATATATATATATGGGTAAATGAAACATTAGAAAAAGGCTAATATGAAACAAAAGCAATTAATCATTCGTACGAAACAAAGACGAAACAGAATAAATTGCATTATTCCGACAAAGAGATTTGACCACAGCATTTTGAATGACTGGTTTCCTTACGCAGTAAGTTGGCGTTGAAAATGGAATAGTTAACGCTTATTAATAAACGTTGATAGAAAGAGAAAAGCTGGGCCAGAATAATAATAATAATAATAATAATAATAATAATAATAATAATAATAATAATAATAATAATAATAATAATAATACGATGTTAAAAAATACAGTCCTTTTTTCAGCATAATAATATATGATTACAATAAATTCACTTTTATTGTAAAGAAACTTAATTACAGTGTAAATACGGAGTTTATTCTTTCCTCTTCAATTTCCGAATAATAGCTGTAGAAAAACAACCACTAACTTCAAGGATGAAATCAGAAAAAAAGATGACACAATCGGGAAGAGAGAGAGAGAGAGAGAGAGAGAGAGAGAGAGAGAGAGAGAGAGAGAGAGAGAGAGAGAGAGAGACGTGGATGCCCCATTGTTTAAACGTCACTCATGAATTGCAGAGGCAAGGGATAGGTCAATGCCTTACAGACTACCCATATATACATATGATCAGAGCCCTAATCCCCCTCATAATCAAGCTAGGACTAGGGACAGCTAGGCAATGGCTGCTGATGACTCAGCATATAGACCTATAGACTCCCACAAACATTCTTATCTTTAGCTCACGAGAATGGTGAAGTTGCAGACATTACTGTAAACCATGTCTCGAATCTCGCACAGAAGAATGTTAAGCATGGATGTTCGCGGAAATATAACATTTTTATGAATACAAATGAAAGTTACGAACAGCCAACAGTGAATATTCATGGCCAAGAATCTACTTGAAAAAATGGGTAAATTTCAGTCAGAAAGGTAATTCCAGCCTTTAAAGATTCATTCATCCTTTTATCATAGGTTTCATGGATAAAGGATCGTGTAAAAGCAATTTCTAAAGGACTAATGTTTCTTAATGATAATATTATCATCATTACAGCAGGAATATTCAACAATTATAGAATATAAGAGCATGCCATTAGAGTTTATACCCATACTACAAGAATGACGAATAATTATAATGTTTTGTGACCACGTACTTTACATTAGGCATTAAGTAATTGCTAAAGAAAATCTATTTCGTGAACATTTTATTATAAATGACGATAGTTTTGATATTTAAAAACCACAATAGAGTCAGTTATGCAACATGAAATATATTTATGTATGTTTTTATGGTAAACCGTACTGAATTCAAAAGACTTCTCATCAGAGATTTAACATATTTAAACATTCTTCAAACTTATGGTCATGGGCTTAATAATATATGCATACGAGGAGTTCAAGTGTTCTATGTAATCATATAAAAAAGCTAATATTGCAAAAGATATCTGCATCGCGAGTCCATCACTATTTCAGCAGTTAAGAAAAGATTTCGTGTTTTCTGTAGTGTTTTTTTAGAACCAACCGAGAGAGAGAGAGAGAGAGAGAGAGAGAGAGAGAGAGAGAGAGAGAGAGAGAGAGAGAGAGAGAGAGAGAGAGAGAGAGAGAGAGAGATGCCCCTCTCTTCCTTTCATCTTTCGGCTCGCCTGCCACAGAAGTCCCCCAGAGTATATGTCGAATTCAATTGGTATCTTTAGGAGATATTTCTGATCAAAGGAGAGAGGCGATTGTCCGCCGGCTTCCGGCTGTCAAGGCATATTGAGCACACACACACATACAGTACAGCATACATTCGAGAGGATTACTCGGATGTCCTGCTCAGTTACAACGACCCCTAAGATTGGGCAGCGACGTCCTTCTGTACTGATACTACAGCCTTACTAATGGTAACTAACTTTATTATTATTATTATTATTATTATTATTATTATTATTATTATTATTATTATTATTATTATTATTATTATTATTATCAGCCAAGCTACAACCATAGTTGGAAAACCAAGATGCAACATGCCTAAGAACTCCAACAAGGAAAATAACCCTGCGAGGAGATGTAATAATGGAACAGATAGAACTATGCATGAGTGTACCCTCAAGCAAGAGAACTCTAACTCAAGACTGTAAAAGAACATGGCTATGGCTGTAGCCAAGACTAGAGAACAATGGGTTGATTTTGAAGTGTCCTTCTAGAAGAGCTACTTACCATAACTAAGTCTCTATTTTACCCTTACTACGTGGAAAGTAGCCACTGAACAATTACAGTGCAGTAGTTAACCCCTTGAGTGAAGAAGAATTTTTCACTATCTTACTGTTGTCAGGTGTACGAGGAAAGAGGAGAATGTGTATAGGATAGGACAGACTATTCGGCGTATGTGTAGGCAAAGGAAAAAGAAGTCTTAACCAGATGGGAGATCCAATGTAGTAATGTTTGACCAGTCAAAGAATCTAATAACTCTCTAGAGCAGTGGTTCCCAACCTTTTTTCTGTCATTTCCTCCTTGCACCCAGTTCAACCATCCAGATATCCCCCTTCATGCCCCGCCCAGCCCTCATGCCCACTCGCCTGCCTCAGAAATGGGCATGACACTCCAATTCTCCCCTTGAATATCATGTCAGTGAGAACAGATATGATCATATCACAATTGAATGGCTAACAACAAATTGCCGCACGTACTATGAGGAAATTTTCCGCTTGTTTTAGTTAGTAGGTAGTGTAATTATTTCCCCCCTGGAAGCTTCAAATTTCCCCCCAGGGGGAAATTCCCCCCAGGTTGGGAACCACTGCTCTAGAGGTAGGATCTCAACGGATGGCTAATGCCTCGGTCAACCTACAACCTACAATACAAGTAAGGGATGTTTCTCTCTTAATACTGTTTTGATTTCAACTAAGCACCTCACCACACTAGGATGCAAGGAACCCATCAAAGACATCATTTCTTGACCAACCAATAGTAATCATAACAGATTTTTAAGGTCAAATAACATGTTTCTATACCAAAACGCCAACAGTTTTTCAATAATTAGGTTTTTATTTACTAAAAATTTGAGATTAATTATATGGCAAACGAAGAATCTCTTATGATTTGGAATTTATGTTACTGGTGCTTTAAAACGAACAAGTATTAATGTTAGAAAGTGGGTTGAAGAAATTTATTGTTGGAGGAGCGCTTGGCTACACAGTGCCTCGACGGAAAAACAAAATGTGATGGGTCGGGATCTGAAAGCATGAACTGGAAATATTTCTAATGGCACCACATTAGTAATGCTGGTTTATTTGTATATTTCTGTAACAATGAAAAAACACATGGAAGTATTGACTTCATGATGTAAGATGCTACAACAAAGAACAGCAGAACATTTATATTATATATAAGATTAAAATATTTGGTAATTGAACAATTTTATTGGACGTGAAATATACAGTTTGCTTTTAAAGATTGTAAAAATTATAAGCTTCTGGCATTAGAGTTATTATTTTGCCACACTACTGCACACACACACACACACACATATATATATATATATGATATATATATATATATATATATATATATATATATATATATATATATATATATATATATATATATATACATATATATATATATATGTATTATATATATATATATATATATATATATATATATATATATATATATATATATATATATATATATCATATATAATGTTTATGACATCAATCTAATGTTGATATTATCAATCATTAATTTTCTTATTCAATAAACGTTTTTTTTCTTTGTGTGTGTGTGTGTGTGTGTGTGTGTGTGTGTGTGTGTGTGTGTGTGTGTGTGTGTGTGTATCTAAAAACAAGAAACGAAGCATTTTATCCTTTCTTGTCCGGTCCGAGAGTCATGATGTGCCGGTCGCTCGAATTATGAGTTGAACATGCTTACTGTTGAGCCACGAGCCTAGAGAGAGAGAGAGAGAGAGAGAGAGAGAGAGAGAGAGAGAGAGAGAGAGAGAGAGAGAGAGAGAGAGAGAGAGAGAGAGAATGGGGTGGACGGATTTCACGTACATGTTTTCGAACAAAACAGAAATAAAAAATATAATTCGTTACCCAAGTCTTATGACATTTCCAAAGCCCGCCATCCATTCACTAAAAAAATATATTGAATTTAAAAAAAAGGAGGAAAAAGATAAACTGTAATTGCAAAAGGTAGATGTTGAATCATCTCAGTAACCCAAACCAAACATGTTGAAGAAGCACTTCATTCATGATACCTGTTAATCTTTTCGAAACTTTGAGATCGCGAAATTTTAAATGATTGTGAATAAATGGGTACACGTGATACCTATTTTTATAGGCTATTATTGTCATATCCTAAAAATTATCATGACTATTTTTTTTTCCATTACAGTTGAAATAATACTATTATATATAATTATCCTTTCCCCATCATTAAATGTTTTTATTATGATTAATAACATCAATATTATTAGCAATCATTATAATTATTGTAATTCTTACTAATCATGCCAAGAAAACGTCAAGAACTACATTAAATCTTCTCTGGCCTCGTTACAACAAAAACAACGATTGTAAAAACTAGGGATGAAAGGGGGAGAAGGAGGAGGAGGAAAAAGGGGTAACGTAAATAAAATATCAATAACGTATATACATGAGGAAATGTATAAGACAACTGGTGTAAAATATATGAGGAAATTTCATAACATGGAATACATGAAAAGAGCCAAGAAGAAATTTCATGGTAAGAGAAAAAAACGGTCCTCACTTCACTCCGCATTCTCTACACTACAGGTATAAACATAATAAAACATTAAATTGCATTATAGCGCACCGTGCCGGTTGACCCTAGCCTTATAGCGCACCGTGCCGGTTGACGCCAGGTTTATTTTTCTAATGAATCATACTTTTTAAAAAACAATTTATATATAACATCACATTCTAATAACTTCTACAAACTTCTGCACTGATATAGCAGTGCATATTTAAAACAAAATGAACAAACTTTCAAATTAACATATAAGCCTCCTCTGCCTCCCAGGAAAAACCATAGATAAAAAACAAAATCTCAAGTTTTGAAAAAACTATGGAAACCTGTGGTATCCACGGCAATAATGCAGAGTAACTCAAATTTGAGTGGTGGAACCTCACTCTTGTACTACTAATAAATAATAATGATAATAATATTAATAATAAATTCGACTTGCTCGAGCTAGCGTGCGCTAGAAAGTGACCACTTACTAAATACCTCTTCAAACATTGAATACGTTTCACCCAACACTAAATTCTCATTGGCCACTGCCTACATAACAACTGAACTTAAGTAACAAGACACTTAAGATCTGCTTACATGTCGTTAGGACAATTATTTTTCGCTATACTTCGTAACGCGAAAAAATTCTAGTCCTCACTTCACTCCGCATTCTCTACACTACAGGTATTAAACATAATAAAACATTAAATTGCATTATAGCGCACCGTGCCGGTTGACCCTAGATAATACCAAAGAAAGGGAGAGAAGGAAAAAAAATGGAGAGAGAGAAATAAATGCTCCGATTGAATGATTTACACATTTAACCTCTTTTTGAAGCCTTTGACAAACATGTTTACTTGAAACAGACTACCAAACACTCATGTCTATGAAGACACCTATCATTGACGTTATCGTTTGCGATGTTTGAACTTGTAGCCACAGTTTTAACAAAAAATTATGTTTGGTTACATTACAGGAGCTTTTAAAAAACTTCTTAAAGAGAAATCGAACAAAGGACAAAATCATTCCAGCTTCCTCTGCATCAAGCAAAATACATCAAATATGGAAAAGCATTTGTGATAACTTCCGATATCAAAAACTAAACAGTATTGGTGATTTAATTTTTTTTTTTTTTTTTTTTTTTTTTTTTTTTTTTTTTCCCTGTTCAACTAAGAAATCTTCAAATTACATTAAACTTAATTCCCCAAATCTCAGATAAGAAAATTTTAATGATCTATCAAAATAATAAAGAAGTTTTTCAATATAGGAAAATATAATCCGCACGGATTCTAGACAACACCATCTTATCAAAAAGATCCTTTGTATGCACCGATCTACCAGCTTAATGTTTCACAGGTGCTTGCAAAGATTTAACAAGTGAAATTTCCGTTGGATCTATGTAACCCCTCATTTCATGCATGCACGTTATGGCATAAATAGCTTGATCACTGGAGATTACTAAAACGCCGGAATCTAATAGAAGCGTGATAAATAAAGGCAACATACAATGGCATTTCGCTTTGCTCGTGACCATTATTGTAAGCTTCTCTTTGATGAAATACAAATTTGTAGGCCTTGTCGGTGCTGCCATTCATCGATGATAGAAGATGCTCATGACAAACTGAGGTCCCCCAATTCCTGTCCAAATTAGATGCCACCGTTAAAAACGACCTGCTGGCATTTCATTGCATTCACGATCCTGGAAAGCAGATTCCAAAATAAAACAATGTACATATATACTTGTAATTTCAAAAACCTTTACCTTCTATATCAAAGTTAAATTCAGCGAAAATTTTTTTTTTTTTTTTTCCTTATCTTTGCCGTGTAATAAAACCTTTGTTACGTAAACACTCAAAGTTTAACAATAAAGTTTCCCTCGTTAATATGAACAGTCAAGAGGCAGAGGACTTTCACTCAGGAATATTCTACTTAAGAATTTTTACCTCCATTTTATTAATAACCTTTGGTATAAAGCACCAAACCTCAAGTTAAAGCATCAATTGCCTCTGTACCTGGACACCAATATTAGAGATTAAAAACCTCAACATATTCTTAAAGTAGCAAAACAGTCCTAAAGAATTAATAACTCCAAGTCCATAA
>NC_090762.1:14566739-14570552 GCF_036898095.1 Palaemon carinicauda | reverse complement strand
TTTCACCCCAACACTAAATTCTCATTGGCCACTGCCTACATAACAACTGAACTTAAGTAACAAGACACTTAAGATCTGCTTACATGTCGTTAGGACAATTATTTTTCGCTATACTTCGTAACGCGAAAAAATTCTAGTCCTCACTTCACTCCGCATTCTCTACACTACAGGTATAAACATAATAAAACATTAAATTGCATTATAGCGCACCGTGCCGGTTGACCCTAGATAATACCAAAGAAAGGGAGAGAAGGAAAAAAAATGGAGAGAGAGAAATAAATGCTCCGATTGAATGATTTACACATTTAACCTCTTTTTGAAGCCTTTGACAAACATGTTTACTTGAAACAGACTACCAACACTCATGTCTATGAAGACACCTATCATTGACGTTATCGTTTGCGATGTTTGAACTTGTAGCCACAGTTTTAACAAAAAATTATGTTTGGTTACATTACAGGAGCTTTTAAAAAACTTCTTAAAGAGAAATCGAACAAAGGACAAAATCATTCCAGCTTCCTCTGCATCAAGCAAAATACATCAAATATGGAAAAGCATTTGTGATAACTTCCGATATCAAAAACTAAACAGTATTGGTGATTTAATTTTTTTTTTTTTTTTTTTTTTTTTTTTTTTTTTTTTTTTTTTCCCTGTTCAACTAAGAAATCTTCAAATTACATTAAACTTAATCCCCAAATCTCAGATAAGAAAATTTTAATGATCTATCAAAATAATAAAGAAGTTTTTCAATATAGGAAAATATAATCCGCACGGATTCTGCAACACCATCTTATCAAAAAAGATCCTTTGTATGCACCGATCTACCAGCTTAATGTTTCACAGGTGCTTGCAAAGATTTAACAAGTGAAATTTCCGTTGGATCTATGTAACCCCTCATTTCATGCATGCACGTTATGGCATAAATAGCTTGATCACTGGAGATTACTAAAACGCCGGAATCTAATAGAAGCGTGATAAATAAAGCAACATACAATGGCATTTCGCTTTGCTCGTGACCATATTGTAAGCTTCTCTTTGATGAAATACAAATTTGTAGGCCTTGTCGGTGCTGCCATTCATCGATGATAGAAGATGCTCATGACAACTGAGGTCCCCCAATTTCCTGTCCAAATTAGATGCCACCGTTAAAAACGACTGCTGGCATTTCATTGCATTCACGATCCTGGAAAGCAGATTCCAAAAATAAAACAATGTACATATATACTTGTAATTTCAAAAACCTTTACCTTCTATATCAAAGTTAAATTTCAGCGAAAATTTTTTTTTTTTTTTTCCTTATCTTTGCCGTGTAATAAAACCTTTGTTACGTAAACACTCAAAGTTTAACAATAAAGTTTCCCTCGTTAATATGAACAGTCAAGATGCAGAGGACTTTCACTCAGGAATATTCTACTTAAGAATTTTTACCTCCATTTTATTAAAACCTTTGGTATAAAGCACCAAACCTCAAGTTAAAGCATCAATTGCCTCTGTACCTGGACACCAATATTAGAGATTAAAAACCTCAACATATTCTTAAAGTAGCAAAACAGTCTAAAGAATTAATAACTCCAAGTCCATAACTCTGAAAAAATGTAAAAAAGAATTGACCATTCATCCATGTTAGTTGACAACACTTCAAAAAAATCCGCTCTTTTGTACTCTTTCTGGGCTTACATACATTGATGACCTGAACAGTGTATTCAGTACAAGTTTAAATTCTTTGGTTTTCTATGATTTCCAAATCTGGCTTTTTGCTACCTACTTGCATTAAAATCGAAAATTTTATCTGGAACAACGTTCAAACATTGCCAAAGTACTTTACATAATTCTGTCGACTGCCTCCTGCTCCTTCATGTTTAATTTTAAAGATTAATTTGCTGTCCAGTTTCCAACCACTCTTTTCATGATATGAAAAAAAAAAAATGCGCTGTATTCATCGCTAAATTACTTCAGAATTACTCCAAACCTACTACTGAGGTGTCACAACATATAAATTTCCCAACACCAGAGGTGTCACAATAGAGTGATAAACCTGCCTACATCTGAGGCGTCACAATATAGTGATAAACTGCCTACACCTGAGGCGTCACAATATAGTGATAAACTGCCTACACCTGAGGCGTCACAACATAGTGATAAACTGCCTACACCTGAGGCGTCACAATATAGTGATAAACTGCCTACACCTGAGGCGTCACAACATAGTGATAAACTGCCTACACCTGAGCGTCACAATATAGTGATAAACTGCCTACACCTGAGGCGTCACAACATAGTGATAAACTGCCTACACCTGAGGCGTCACAATATAGTGATAAACTGCCTACACCTGAGGCGTCACAATATAGTGATAAACTGCCTACACCTGAGGCGTCACAATATAGTGATAAACTGCCTACATCTTAGGCGTCACAATGAAGTAATAGGTTAAATAAGTCTGATGCAAGTATATAGTTAAAGTAAGGACCAAAATAAAAAGAATGAATTTCTGCGTCAAAACGTGCTCTCAACCGGAGCATCTGATATTTCTTCATTAAGTTCTCAACTAGCTTTGCTCAATATGTAAAAATACAGAAATACTTTATCGTTTTCATTTTAACAATACCTTTCACGACAAATTTCGTGGAAATTATGTAACAGACAATTCTGTCCAAAAGATATTCGTTAAAATAACGTTTTCGTTAATTCAGAATGTTTGGCATCTAAACAAGGTCTTTAACGACATAGTTTATCCTAACACTGTAGTTACGAAATTCGCCTTCAGTATTCGTCCTCTGTAAACCTTTCCAAATACAATTTAGAGTCTGAAAACCAATTATACTTTCTTGTAAATAAATCCAAATCTTGAAGCTTTTAAAGTAAATAGCTAGCATCCAATGCCCCTTCAAATAAACCATCCGCAGCTATGCCATCATCTAAAAATACTTCAATCTTCACTTCCTTAGATCTCCAATATCTAACAGACTTAAGAACTTTAGTAAAGATGTACCGCCGCTTCAAAATTATCTAAAGAATATCCATTATAAAACACTTTTTAAATTTTTCCCCCAATGAGAAAGATATTGGCAACGTTTTAATAGATTTCTATGCGATAAGCAGACTGTAGACTGATTAAATCCTTAAAGTTTGTAATAAAAAACCAGCCTTTGCTTACCATTTTCATTCTTGGTCACCGTCAAAGGAATTATTTCTTAGTTTTTCTGATACCAGTGTCACCCATTCTCTTAATAAATTCTGATTCGTCCCTTTCTGACCTATTGTTACCCAATCCACAACCACAGTAACGGTTTTGAAATGGAATTTTGTGATCGCCCTTTTAGACGTCAATGACTATCTTACCGGACCCAATCTAATTCTGTTCAATGTATTGTGAATAACAACAACCAACAGGCGATTAAAACAATAAAATAAAATAAACACAATGTTCCAATTTCCTTGTACCAACTGCTAAGTATACAAAATAAAAACAGCTATATTTTCACTTATCTTTTCGACGTCTTTCTTGGTACATTCCTGGCTCCAATGTCAACTCTCGGCCTTTATTGAGCTCTAGACCTCTTCCATCAAAGTTGATATGATTCCACACTTTCCCTCGATCTTTAACTAGCTTGACACTTTCGGCGATGCTGCTCTTTGCGTACTAACTCGTTTCTGCAGCAGTTTTAGATGTTCCTTGTCCTCCAAGTTGATAAACCATCGCATCTAATGCTAACATTTTCGTATCAGTTTCCTCAAAATAACGCGATGCTCATTCAAATGGTTTTCCATCATACTTTAACGAGGTGCGGATACTTGTTGAATATTCTGCTG
>NC_090762.1:14549239-14561739 GCF_036898095.1 Palaemon carinicauda | reverse complement strand
AGCGATATGAGAAGTAATCCACAATCGAAATAAAATGTTTTAAAAACCGTAACAACATTAAAACGGATATTTCATATATAACCTATAAAAAGACTTATGTCAGCTTGTTCAACATAAAAATAAAAGAAAATTTGCTGCAAGCTTGTACTTTTGAAGTTCTACCGATTCACCTACCCGACTAGGAAGATCATTCCTCAACTTGTGCACAGCTGGAATAAAAGTTCTATAATACTGTGTAGCATTAAGCCACATGATGGAGAAGGCATGACTGCTATAATTAATTGCATGACTAGTATTACAAACAGGATGAAAACTGTCCAGGAAGATCTGCATTACGAAAAATCTTGATGCAACATACACGACGAACTAATTGGGCGACGGTTGCCAAAGATTAATATCTAGATCAGAAATAAGAAATTTAATAGACCGTAAGTTTCTATCCAACAAATTGAGATGAGAATCAACAGCTGAAGACCAGACAGTGAGGAACAATGCTCGAAACAAGGCAGAATGAAAAAATTAAAACACTTCTCCAGAATAGATTGATCACCGAAAATCTCACAAGACTTTCTCAATAGCCTTTTTTTTTTTTTTTTTTTTTTTTTTTTTGCGGCAATTGAAGAAGACACAGACTTAATGTGTTTCTCAGAAGTAAATTTTCTGTCGAGAATCACACCTAAAATTTTAAAAGTCATACAAAATTAAAGAAATATTATCAATGCTGAGATCCGGATGTTGAGGAGCCACTGTCCTCGATCTACTTACAATCATACTTTGAGTTTTTTTTTTAAATTCAACTTCTTGCCCCATAATTTGCCTCATGAACCATTTTTAGCTAGGTCTCTATCAAGGGATTCAGCAACCCCAGACCTACATTCAGGAGATGGAAGCGATGCAAAGAGTTGCATCATCTGCATATGTAACGAGCTTGTTTTCTAGGCCAAAGTAATGGACCAAGAACTCTGGGAGAACACCAGATATCACATTCCTAAACTAACTATGGCGCCCATCAACAACAACTCTTTACGATCGATTGCTTAAAAATTCAATAATAATGCTAAGAAACGACCCACCCACTTCCAACTGTTGAGTTTGAAAACAAGGGCCTCATGATTAACATGATCATAGGGAGCACTAAAATCAAGGACAATCATAGGAACCTTCCGACCACAATCAAGGGATTTCTGTATAGCATTGGAGATTGTAAAAAGGTCGTCACATGCTCCAAGGCCTTTGCGAAAACTAAATTGCAAACTAGGGAACAGATGATTACCTTCAGCAAACCTATTAAGACGTTTTGCCAAAAGACGTTCAAAAACTTTAGATAATGTGGGAGTTATGGAAATTGGGCGGTAATCAGTTGAACTTGAGCTACTACAAACACATTTACACAATGGAGTAAACATTACCAATTCTCCAACAAGTGCTAACTCATCTTCTTGCTAACTTGCGCAAATAACAGATAACTTTGGAGCTTAGAAATCTGCAGTCTTTATAAAAAACAAAGGAAAAAATACCATTTGGATCTAACCTTCATAAACATAAAGGTCCATCAAGAGACCTTTAATTTCACGAGATCGAAAAGATAAAATAGTAAGTTTAGCCTCCGAAACCAGGAAGGAGGAGAAACAAGTTTCTCATTACTCTTCTTACTGTTAAACACAACAGTCAAAATGCTTGCCTTTTCCACTGCACTGTGAGTGACAGAGTCATCTGGTTTAAATAAAAGAGGAACTGTAGCATCTACACCAAAGAGTGCAGATTTAAGGGTAGCCCACAATTTATGTTCCTGGGTTGTACCAGAAAGGTTTCCTTTATGTTGAATTGTATTCCTTTTCTGTTGAAACATAAACTCTCAGAGCAAAAGCTCTAAGCTAAGTATAGTTATTCCGAGTCAAATCTGATCTATTAACCTTCCAGAAATGAGAGGCCTCCTGCTTCTCCAAATAAGCACGTCTACAATTATCATGAACCATAATTTGCCTTTTACTGAGTACCTTATCACACGAGAAGGGATACGCCTATCATTTATGTTGACTAGATTCTAATTCAAAGGAACAACAGGATCAACACTGCTATACAATTATCACCGATTCAAGCCCAAAGGATCACTCAAAATGCATTCCAGTCTACTTGAGATTTTCATATAAATCTTACATGAGTAGGATGCATCAGGGACAGGCTGTTCAGTCTTCACTACTAATGTAATCAAGGGCAGGATCAGATGCTCCAACGGGAGATCCAATCTTATTTGATATAACGCCAGGAGGGTTTGTGTATACGAGGTCCAAGCAGTTACCAAGACATGTGAGAAGCTTCACTTATGATATCCTCATTGCCTGATTCAGAGGCAAAGTCCAAAGCTCTTACGCCGTGGCGATCAGTCAGAGAAACAGAATCTAACCATCCCTATGGTGGCAATTGAAATCACCAACAAAGACATAAGAGGCGCTTTCTATCATCATCTTGTATCTGACCCATAATGGTAAGAAAACAATCGAAGATAGAATCACCATGTCTAGATTCCAATAGATAGAACACAAATAGAAGTTGTTATGCGTGCCTAAATCTCATGACATCCATATTCATAGCAGACTTGTGAGAAGCAGGGTACTCGGTTCTAATATTCACTGCCATTCCCCTGTGCCCTAGGAATGGCATCCAGTTTCAAAATTATTGGCTTTTTAAAACTACTTATAAGGAGCTCAGAGTGCCTCATATTAGAAACCAACATTTCTGAGCACAAGAAGAATATCGCACTGTCTGGACGCAACTGTAAGGTCTTGAATATTTGCATGAAGACTACGAATATCACAATACAGTAAACTAGACACTGACGAAATCTTGGACGTACTGGTGTATTCTGCTAAATGTCTCCAGGCCACGTGCGAAAAATAAATGCATATAAAGGCATATATATATTATATATATATATATATATATATATATATATATATATATATCATATATATATATAATGTGTGTATATATATGTATGTATGACTATGTACATACAGTAAATATAGTGAGTAAAGCTAGCAATCAATCCACTTCTCTATTCAGTAATGATTATCTAATACTCTTATACAGTAGGATTTTGAATTCGACAGTCAATTCAATTTCAGTTAGGTTCATGATTCTCTCTCTGGTGTGTCAGATTCACAGCAGAAACCAATTATAAGTAAATGAACATGTCTATTGCCGCCAGAAATGGGAGGTCAAAATAGAACCATCACTAACAGGAATATTTGATATTGTAAAAAAAATATCTATTAGAAAATAAGAATGATTGGCCTTCATAACGAGGCCACTCTGTTATTAAAATAATGCAATAAAGTACAGTTCATGGTTTATATATGCAACTAGTCATTACATTTCATATATTTTGTCCATAAAAACTTAATGGCAAAACAAAGTTGAAATTTATCTTTTATTTGAGTCACAAGACAATGGATCGTTGTACCGCCCGTCTTCAGACAGGAAAGATAACTTACATTGCCTTTATTATTTATCATAAAACATGTGATCTTGTCTTGATTATCAAGAGAAATATGAAGATAACGATATTATTATTTGTTCATTGGAGGGGGATTAATCAAATATCAAGTTTGGAATAACTGCTTGTCTTCTTTTGAATAACACCACAAACGAGGACTGAAAGACTCTACGAAAGAGTCGATGATTCTAAAACTTTGGGGTCGAATAATGCCAGAACTTATTGAGACTTGCATAAAAGATTATAAAGCTACTCTCGCCATAGGTTAACCTTTCCATATCCATATTCCAGTTTATACCTGATATTGAGCAAGAGCCTGTTTAGCTAAGCAAACATATTTGTCCAAAATCCACTACAAAACAGATCTTGAATGAACAATAGGAAATATTTCATTTGAAGATTTATTCCCTATCATAAGTCAAGTATCTATACCTATATCAAAATACAGGTTAATAAAACCTCACTTAAATCTCTTAACCTGTAGTCCTCACGGAGAGTAAACCTCATTCAATTTATAGTTACACTGATTATGGTATATGTGTGTTCCTTGAAAAATTCATTATACCTCAAGTGACCTAAGCAACGAGTTTTGAAGTGCTATTTGATTGCTGAGGGTTGCAACTGAGGAGGACAGGGGATGGCAGAGAGAAAATCAGGAGGGAAAGAAAAACATGTTGACCCGTAATCTATACCTCCACCGACGAAATTGGAAGGAGGTTATGTTTTCACCTGTTTGTGTGTGTTTGTGAACAACTTCCTGGCCACAATTTTAATCGTAGAGTAATGAAATTTGCTGGGATTAACTGTTATGTACAAAGCTGGAAATTATTAAATTTTGGAAAGTTAAGGGGAAAGAGCAAGGTCACGGTCAAGCAAAATGTCCAATTCACATGATCAGCCATAAGTTTGGACATCGTTGTCACAGTCGTCAAACTTGGTTCATATTTGAGTGTATGAAAAGTCACGCCAATTAACACAGGTCAATGTCAATGGTCAAGGTCAATGCCAAGCAAAAGGTTGAGAAATAAGCTGCCACGGCGGAGGTCGCGCTGTACTGAGTACCCCTCTAGTTATTAAATTTTATGTGATCCAGCAAATGCACGTTCATCCTTTATTGGGTGCTGCTTATTATAGGTAATAATGGGCTGTCACGTACAAGAGCAACAAAGGCAAATCAACTATCAAGGTATGGTCTTCTTCGTCTACATCTTTTCCGACTTCTATGTGGGGTCGATGTTTCTGGTCAGTTTTCTCCATCTACCTCTGTCCCACACCTCATCACCGTTTAATCCCTTTGATCGAAGGTCATCCTTGATACAGTCTATCCACCTTCGCTTTGGTCTCTCTCTCCTTCTCGTTCCCTGTACCTCCATTTCCATCACTCTCCTCCCAATATACTGGGAACTGGCCGAAAGAGACTGACAACCCAGCCACTGAGGGGGGACCATGCCAGCCTCAACTTGGTGCCGATCCTAGGTGCCGATCCCAAGCCCGGGTAAATGGGGAGGGTTGGCGACAGGAAAGGCATCCGGCCATGATTGATTGATTTAAAGTTTTCAGGCATCCTGACATCTAAGGTCATTGACGCCGGATCCGGCCATGAAAAATTAGCCAAAACAAATACGGTCATTGAATATAATCAGAATGAAATTAACGCTAGGGCGTTCCCCGCAGGCGACACGTTGGGACCTCCCCTGATCCCTCCGAAAAATCGGCAAGGGCTACCTAATCATGGGCGGGCTGGGTTAAAGAGGCAAGCTCAGAGGAAAATATCCAAGGTATGATACTGATTATAAATTTCAAATTGATATACACACACCGACTATTGTTGAAAGAGAAAAGAAACGAACACGGGTGTTAATGGACTGTTAAGATAAAGGACACTCTCAGCAACCCAAACAAAGTTTACGTTCACACGCACAAATAATTGGTAGTGTTCATGCTTTGAACACAATTTTCAAAATATAGAGCACCGTGCTCTATTGAAATCTAAAGCTGAATAGTAATCAGTTCGAACTTCGAAACACTGATGATGATAAAATACCGTCGTTTCTGGACTGCATAAAAGACTGATTAAAATCAAAGAACAATTCTCCGTTTTGATATGAATTGTTAAAACCCCTGCTATAGTAGAGATTTACTTTTTCTTCTCACTAAAATTAAAGCAATGTGAAATATCGAGATATCTGGTATTTTGATGAATTATTTTAAAGATTATATCAAATATTCACAAAATCTAGTTTTCTTTAGTATAAACACAAGGTTCATATATATATATATATATATATATATATATATATATATATATATATATATATATATATATATATATATATATATATATAGATAGATATATATATGTATATATATATATATATATATATATATATATATATATATATATATATATATAGATATATATATGTGTATATATATATATATATATATATATATATATATATATATATATATATATATATATATATATATATATATATGAAGCTTATGTTAGAACACTTGGAAATATTTATATGGCAAGTACAGCAATCCTGAAACTACTTAAAAACAGTGAGACCGCAAAACTCCTAAATTATTTACAGCATGCTCAGTAGTAGTTTTTAAAAATTCAGATAGGGAAAACGTACGAAATGATATTAATGGAATATTCCTTAACAACCTAAGATTTGCAGATGACATGGTTGTGTTTGGTGAATCATGAGAGGAATTACAAAAGACTATGGAAAAATTTGAATAAAAAAGGCAGACATTAGGACAGAATATGCATATGAGTAAAACTAAGATAATGATTAATGAAAACTTACAGACAACCAATAACGCTTATGAACGAGCCTCCAGAAACTGTTCATGAATATGCGTCCATAGGACAGACAGAAAATGTTCTCCAGTACATGAGGCCGAAAATAAAATAAGAAGTATGGGATAAAGATCTTTTAGTAAACAAAATAAGATTATGAATAGTAAAATGCCACTTTTCATAACTAAAAGGTGTTTAATTAGATGGTCCTACCACTATTAACTTATGCATCAGAAACTTGGACCGTTACTAAAGCCTTAAAACATAGGTTACAAATCAAAGAGTCGAGTTACAAATCAAAGAGGTATGGAAAGAACAATGGTGGTGACAACACCAAGAGACAGAAAAAGAGCAACATGGATACGAGAGCAAACTAAAATCGTGGATATTCTAATAACATGTAAGAAAAAAATGTACAGGGGTAGGACATATAATGAGAATGTCAAATGATAGGTGGATATAGTCACGTGAATATATCTAAAGACTCAATATTAGGAATTTTAGCTTATTAAAGAGCAGGAAAATTCAAGTATTAAAAAAAAAAAAAAAAAAATCTAAATCCTACCCAATTTCATTTCTTGTGACGAGGAGATTATAAAGATGATTACTTGGAATGTTCTCCAAGTGAGATCTCAAATACTGTAATGAATACTGCCCAAGATTAGTTCTCAGAAAAAAAGTCGAAATTAAACCACGTGAAAGGAAAGAGGTAAAATGACACTAGATACCATTAGTTTTATCATTAAATTCTAATTTTCTTAGGACAATATCATCTTTTCTCTGTTTTTATATAAGAATATAATAAGAACTAATTATAAGCAAAACACACATGAGGCCTACAAACAGAAACATCACACCATAAATTTAGGAATGCAACTAGTGATATTGATTATAATTTTATCACGAAATATTTTTCACCCGACGGCCCTCAAATAAGCGATAATAAGTTTTGTTCTAGACACCAAGATATATATTCTTATTTTCTCTATATCTATCCTAATCTTATAACTATTAAAACCATTCATACCCACCCTAGATATAAACATACTTAACCAAGAACATAAATACTAAAATACAGGAAGATGTCAAACTCAACTTTCCTTTAATCGGTTCTAAATCGTTTCTTGTCAGTTAGATTTATATGCGAGGGAGCAATGATACATCTTATGGCATTTTAAGGCTTTTAAGGCTAAGTGTTTTTATTTATTTCAAAATAAGTTTGATTGCTACTCGAATTATATAGAATTTCTTTAAAATGTGAAATATAACTTTCGCATCAGAGATTTTGTCTTCAGACTATGGTCGAGAGAATGTTATGTGAATAAATACCGAAATGTTTTCATGAGAAGAACTAATTTCAAGATGTTTAAATTCCAAATATCTTTCCCAGCATATAAGAGAAATACAAACATCTCCAGATACTTCATGTAAATGAAAGACTCATTAACCAAATTTGCACCACTTAATCATCTTTCGGAGGAAGTTGAAGTTTCTTTAATGATGGAAAAGTGGCCGAGACGCTGAAGGTAAAATCACGGGGAAGACAAGACTTACAAAGAATAAAACTCCTTAGGAATTTTTGTGTGGAATAAACTGTGGTAAAATATAATACATTACGAAGAAAACACCTAAATGTATGTATGTATGTATGTATGTACGTACTATGAAGAGAATTTAATAGCATTCAATGCATATGCCGTAGTATTTTTTTTTCTTCATACAGTAAGGAGAATTATGATTCTTCATTACATACCCAGTAGGTGCCTCTTTCCATGACCCTTGAAAGATATTAAAGTGTCTCTTTTCTTGTTCCTTGCAAGATATTTAATAACCTTCATCCGCTATAGTACTATACAGAACTTGTTGTTTCTTGATACTCTTAAATAAGCTCCTGCATTAGTATGTATCTTTTTTCCGACAATAGAGTGCCATTTTCTACTTTTCATGTACATTACCCTCCATGATAAGGGGTATCTGGACTCTGTATTGGCATGTGCTATAATTTGAAAATAGTGCACCAAATGACAAGATGGCCATTTCACCCGATTTGAAATGTAGACAGAAGATTTTAAGAATCTTTGCTAGGATGCAGAGGGCCTTCAATGGCTTGCTCCTTTTTTATTTTACTTGTAGAGCTATATCCAGCAAGAGAACAGTGGGTTCATCTAAATTTTAGTGTTGTGCATTATCGTGCGTGTTTCTAACATTAAAACAATTATATTTATAAGTATAGAAAATATTGACGAAGTGCTATTATTGTAAGAAGGAAGTGTGTGTGATTTTAGGATGATAAATTGAAGAATTTGGAAACTTAATTCAGAGGAAAGGATATTTGAGGTTCAAATTTAAGAAAATAAGAATACCATGTGCAGGAATAAAAGACAATATATAAAATGGCCATAAAGGTGAGACAGTGAAGGAAGGCATACAATAGAAAATGAAACAAAAGGCAATGGAGGTGAGCAAGGACTTCAAGGAGTAAGTTGCTATAGAAGGGAGTTTTATCTAAAGGGAATTATGTACGGAGAGAAAGATTAAAACCATTTTTAAATCATACTATAAGATGCATGGGTCCTACAGAGGTTGTTTGAAAAAAAAAATAAGTCTTGCATCGACAGAATGATTAGTTTTGGAAGACACAAGAGAGGCAGAGCTATATCCAACAATAGTGATGCTGGATCACTTAGAGTCTACTGTATATCATCATCACGAATTGAGGTCCTACACTCCATTCTAAATGACCAATCTCTACTTAAATTGCTAGGTTCCAGGTTTGCAAATCGATGATATTCATGCAAGTTTCATTACTGAATCACACGTTCGAAATCAAACTATAACTCTCTTGATAGCTGAACAATCATTTCCAAAGGTAATGTAAATTTGATATTGAGATCACTTTGGCTGGTTATTTGTGATAAATCTATCAAAAATGGCTACAAGCTTATAACAAAACTTAGTACTTCAGTATCAAGCTGAAGATCGATTAAAGCGGTACTAAAGACAGAACTTAAATTAAACAGGAATATATCATTAAAAAATCACCAAACATTTAACTGGGCTACACAACGCACTAGAAGAGTTAGAAGCCCAGGCCTACATGGCTGAGGACTATGAAGTGTGAAGTAGGGGATGATGAATGGAGAAATATTGCATTAAAAGCTCAAGATAGAGCCTACAGGCGAAATCTAACCGAAGGCCTTTGCGCCAACGGGCGTGGGAGGAGATAATGATGATTGTACTAATATATAATTCCCTTTAACCACAGGATACAACCCTAGATGGATAAGCAGGATGCTATAAGCTCAAGGGCTCCAACAGGTAAAATAGGGCTGTGACGAAAGGAAATAAGGAAACGGAAAGAATTGTGCCTGAGTGTACCCTCAAGCAACAGAGCCTTAATACAAGACGCTATTGCACTACCCAAGACTAGAGAAGCTGCTTCCCATAGCTTAAGAGTCTCTTCTACCCTTATAGAGGAAAGAAGCCACTGAACAGTTACAGTAGTAGTTAACCCCTTGAGTGAAGATGATGATAATTGATATATGTGGCTTAATATATGAAAATAGAATCGTTTGTATATATATATATATATATATATATATATATATATATATATATATATATATATATATATATATATATATATATATATATATGATATATGTATATGTATATATATATATATATGAGAGAGAGAGAGAGAGAGAGAGAGAGAGAGGAGAGAGAGAGAGAGAGAGAGAGAGAGAGAGAGAGAGAGAGAAATTTATTCGAATTTGCAAGAAATTTTAAATCTTTAGTTAAGGTCATAACTTCATACTCAGGAAAAAAGAACCCCCTAATCAGTATATTAAAATGTCCAATACATTATTAAACAAAGAAATGACACTTCCCTCGCCTATAGTAGTGCAAAAGGAGAGAAGAAATACACAGCACAGATCACCCAGGTGTCTCCATGTTAGTGGGAAATTAATACCTCTGTACACTGATGTCAATGAAATAGATAGCCATATCATTTTAACATTCATTTAATGACATTATTTCTAGAATAATTAAACAGTCTTAATTTTTCATCTACATCAATACAATTATATATTGATTTATCATCTGTGACATCTACCTATTTCCATCAATTGACCTAACAATAATTTATCTATATGGTTAGATTACTTTAGGATTTCCAATAGATACGGAGTGGTTTAGAACGTGATTACAAATTAATTTAATAAGAAGAAAGTAGGATCTCTCTCTCTCTCTCTCTCTCTCTCTCTCTCTCTCTCTCTCTCTCTCTCTCTCTCTCTCTCTCTCTCTCTCTCTCTCTCTCTCTCTCTCTCTCTCAGGGGAGGAAAATCCCGGAATGTTGCTATGATTCTCATAAACACAAGTGAGTTTAATAAATACAGAAGTGAAGTTGACATACAGGGGGAAATAAATGACGTATGGGATAGAATCAAAGGAACAGAAAACTTGAAAGCTGATTGATAGACTGAACAGGTCAAGGGAGTGATTGCGCGTACAAGCACACAAGAAGAAAGAATGAAAGAAGTGGACGCATGAGTAATAAAACGACAGGTTTATCCGAGATATGAGTATATGAGGTGACGGGCATGCAAACGAATGAATAATAATGGAAAATGAAGTTGGGGGGATAGGGAAAGGGAAAATCACGAGATAGGGAAAGGGAAAATCACGAGATAGAAAAATGTAAGAACCACTGAAATACTTTCGTAAAGTATCTTGGGGAAATGAATCCTATCCGGAAGTGACATCAGGAAGAAAGACAAACAAAATTAAATGAAAAAAATATAAACTTGGAAGAAAGTTTTGAATCAGCAGAGAGACTTATTCGAAGATGAATGTAAGTGAAAGAATGAAGGCAGGACTGATTAGTGTTAATGGTAGAGACAGCTGATGTAAACCGCAGACTGGCTTTAGAATTGACTGTCGATCGAGAAATGAAATGCATTAAAGAACTTATGTACATACATTCGATTTTTGTATCTGCCACGGGCACTTCACACAAAGTGATTTACAATAAGGACGTCAATAAAGTAAATGTGAATATCATTGAAAGAAAATAAAGAGGCTCCTTTTTAGCTAACTGAAAAATATATTGGGGGAAAAAAGTAAAGAATGAATGGAAACTGAATTTATTGGTATCAAAAGTTAGATCCAACGACATGTATATATGACATAACTGTCTGGTTGTAAAATAATGAGTTTTATTAAAGGAATAAGAGGCTGACTGTAAAATGAAAAGTGTCTTGATAAGGAAATAAATACTGGCTATAAATAAGAGTTTTACTTAGGGAATAACTGGCTGACTGTAAAATGAAAAGTGTCTTAATAAGGAAATAAATACTGGCTGTAAAATAAGAGTTTTACTTAGGGAATAACTGGCTGACTGTAAAATGAAAAGTGTCTTAATAAGGAAATAAATACTGGCTGTAAAATAAGAGTTTTACTTAGGGAATAACTGGCTGACTGTAAAATGAAAAGTGTCTTAATAAGGAAATAAATACTGGCTGTAAAATAAGAGTTTTACTTAGGGAATAACTGGCTGACTGTAAAATGAAAAGTGTCTTAATAAGGAAATAAATACTGGCTGTAAAATAAGAGTTTTACTTCGGGAATAACTGGCTGACTGTAAAATGAAAAGTGTCTTAATAAGGAAATAAATACTGGCTGTAAAATAAGAGTTTTACTTAGGGAATAACTGGCTGACTGTAAAATGAAAAAGCATCTTACTAATTACATAATTTCCATAAAATGAATGAAATTAATAATGGAAACAAATAAGTGCGCATGTACTCAGACCTATGAAAAAACTATTTATGAGTACATGAATATGAAATGTATGCATGTATGTACCCATATATATATATATATATATATATATATATATATATATATATATATATATATATATATATATATCCAAAAGGGGAAAATTCTTTTATTTTCTAATAAATTGTGACTATCCTTAGTAACTAATATAGATGAGTGCGTGTAAATTTTTGTGTTGAGTTTTTCCTAACTCATTTTTACACGAATTCCTTTGAAACGGTGATTTCTGCTTGCACAGCGTTTGGTATTGGAAGGTTTCAATTGATGCTTTTTTGACTGTTCAATGGCGTCCTTTTCATTGCTCGTATTTTAGTAAATTTATGACATTAACAAGAGCTTCGGAGA